>NW_009594260.1:0-318 GCF_000690535.1 Cariama cristata | reverse complement strand
GGCTGCATTGGTGGTTCGCTGGCTGGGTTTGTGGTTCTCTTTTGCCGTACGATGCCAAGCCTGTACCTTCTCGGGTGATTGGGGTTTGTAAAGCGCTTTAGTGCTGGCAGCAGGTAACTGTGAGCGTTGGTTGCAGCTTGAGGATGATGACGATGATGATGATATGGGGGACCATGACGAGGACCACCCTGGGATGGAAGTGGTGCTGCATGAGGATAAGAAATACTATCCCACCGCTGAGGAGGTCTATGGGCCTGAAGTAGAGACGATAGCACAAGAAGAAGACACGCAGCCTCTCACTGGTAAGTGGTGAGGAAG
>NW_009594259.1:0-2856 GCF_000690535.1 Cariama cristata | reverse complement strand
GTGTGCAACACTGTACCAGTAAAGAAATTTTGGCATACAGAGCACTCAGCAAAAAAACCCCTATGACCTCTTAGAAAAACAGGTAATTCAGATATCTTATTCATAAAGTCAAATCTAAGATAAAAATGGAATGGACATAAATTTCCTCATCCTATTAAAACTTTCAACATTTCACATTTCCTTCTCTTCACATGACAATAAAAAAAAAATAAATTTTTACGAAGCAGAAAATCTTTGTACATTTCTAGCAAAAGGGAGTGACATTAGGGCTGCAGAATAGGTGCTTGTTGTAATCTCACCATCTAAGTCATTTCATCTTTCCTACTTTTTTTAGTCCTGTTTCCATGATGGAAATCTTTCCATGCAGCTGATTTTGTATTTGCTTCTCTGTCAGCTGAATTCAGTATATCTCCTTAACCTTTTTTTTCCAAGATTAAGTTTGAAAGCCAGAGCATCACCTTCAAACTGCAGCCATGCATTTGATTTATACAATAATATAAGCATTATAGCATTTTTCTCTTCCCCTCCTAGGAGTGTAATGAAATGTAGTTTTACACTGAAAATTATCTTTGAACAAAATGGCCTGCTCTGACTCAAGCCATCCTTCCTGTGCACAGGCAGATTCGTATCTGTTGTCTTCGCTGACTGAAATGAATTGTAAGCAACTCAGCAATGCCAGTGCACCTACAGCAATATGAGCTGGATTCTGTCTTTGCTCACCCATCACTTACAGATTCAGCAGCAAAGTGCCAATTACAGATTCTTTATTACTATATTTGCAAGAGACAAAATGAACCTGGCCTGACTTTCATATGAAAAATGGAGTTTGTGGCTTTGCTTGTTTTAGGAGCGAAAACAAATTTTAAAAAGCAAGTAAAGTCATCTTTTCACCTGCTACTGAGAAGTACCTATTTTGAAGTTGAAAAGAATATGATGAACCAGTACTCAGTCCTTCCTGTTTTATAACCTACTTTAGAACTGGACTAGGTCAATGCTGAGGTGGCAGATGTAAGCATGAAGGCAATAGCCACACACACAATTTTCACTTTGATTGGGATCCAGATGCTATATCATGTTGATAGATAGATAGATAATCTTGAATGACAATTTTAAATATCTGAGAGTCTTGAATGACAATTTTAAATATTTGAGATACTCCCATTTCACTTCAAATGATATACTGGTTTAAGTGCCCTGCTAGTTTGGGGCCTAATTATTTATTTTGCCCAATTTTTACATTGATATTCCTTCTACAAAATCCAAATCCTTCATAAGAATGCTCAAAGTAGTTCTGTGTTATAAACTGGATCCACATTTTCAGAATCAACTGATATTGTCTTTGCATAACTCCCTTGTCTTGCTCCATTAGCCAAGGAAATGAATTGTGTGTTTGTTCAACTGCAGTTTTTATGTTACTTAGGGTTCCTTGGACAATTCAGATTCCTCTGCTAGCAGAAGCAAAATGTCTTGCCTGCTGTCTACTGACACAAAATTTAGTCATTTGCTGTGATTTCACTGAAAGATACCTATGCAAAGTGGGGGTTTTCTTAACAGTTCTGGGCAGTTCACAATTCCTTGGTTTCAAAAAAATCTGTATTTTAAACTAATTCTTGGAACAATTTCTTCCCCTAATTATACTAGCAAAATTCTCAGCACCTGTTCGCACCTTCTTTTAGCAGAGACCTGTGTTGGTTAATCTGAGCCTTGATTGGCAGTTAACCCCATCATTAGCAGAATATCTCCAGAGTAAGTTTCATTTTTTACTCTGCTTCTCTAAAACAAGCTATTAAGAGAAGGGGGAAAGCGCAACAACTTTATTGCTGTCTAAGTTGCTTGGATTTCTGTTTCCAGCACATTTCAAACCAATGTATTTATCACAGTTTTTCTAGCTACAGTGCAAGTCAGAGTTGCAGGCAGTAACAAAATCAGTGAGTAATTGTCTATCTCATAAAACATCTGGCACGCACGTAGTTTAATGAAGTGAAAAGACTACATTGCTACCTGGAGTGACGGCTTAGTCTCCCTGTGCTGTCTTGAGGCTGGTGAGTCCCAGAAAAGTCTTAGAGTTATACCTTTCCTGTTCCTGCTGTCAGTGACGAGTGTCCCTACCGCTGTTCTGAAGAAGTACAGAGGAAGGCAGCTGCACAGCCAGACTGCTGTTGTTTTCCTTTGCAAAGCTTGAACTTCCCTTCCCATTTATCATTGTTGTTTAGGAAGTTGACACCTGAATTTGGCACTGAGGCACCACATCGTCTCTTTCTTCCTCTTTCCCAAACCTTCTTAGCACTGCGTTGTGGTCCTTCACTCAGGCACTCCAGTCAGCTTCCATTACCCAGTTCTAATCTTCTGAAGGTCCTGTGGCAAAGATTTAGTTAACCATATACACCAGAGAAATAATTGTAGTGTAAGATGTTATTAAAACTACTGCGTGAGGTTTGCCGTGAGCGTTGTTTATAGATGCAGGATGATACAGTTGAGACCAGGGAGGTTCTGCCTGTAGAAATACATACTTTTTGCTCTATTTTAATAACCAGTATAGGGAAAATACTCAAAAAAGCACAGGCAGTAAATTCCACAGAGGGAGAATGTGCAGAACCCATATGTTTTTAAGTGGTGGTACAACAAAATGTATGTTGTATCACGTCACGGCAGGTACTTCAGTCTTCACAACAAACATTACAGCCTTGCTGCTTCCAAACAGCTGCAACAGTTGTAGATGCTGCATTTACAATTAAACTTAGCACTTGATATGTTAGATATGACATTTATGGAGAAAGTGTGTAGGAATTCTGGAGCCAATCTACCAACTGAAAAGGAGGAAGCTCTTCCTCTCTCCCCCTGCCACACACACGCCTT
>NW_009594258.1:1150-1699 GCF_000690535.1 Cariama cristata | reverse complement strand
TATGAAAAATTAACTCATTTTCTCCAGTTGTCTTGTAAGATATTTAATCTGTTCTCTGAAGTGTCACTCGTATTTTATTTAACAAGACAAGAAAGTAGCATGTCACTTGTGTCGTTACTGTTTAGCTTCTGAAAACATAAAGAGCATATGCAAAGGATCTTGCGCTATTCTAAACTTGTAGTTTCCATTTTTTTCCTTCAGCAACTGTTGGATTTTGTCACTCTGATGACTAAGAACTTCGATGTCCTTCACTTGGAAAAACTACATGCTATTCTTAGTCAGTGCATTTACCATCATCGGGAAGATTACGACAAAAGCGAATTGGTGAAGGTGACTTTTTTGGTCTTGTAGCCCTTTCTAGGACTGTTACGCGCGTGTGTGTGTTATGCATATGTATGTGTGCACTCCAGACATTATGCTGACTTAGCTTTAGTCTCTACTGCTTAGTTGCCTGTGTTACAAGGCTTTTTCATTTCAGTCTGGAAGACGTTTACCCGTATTGCAAAACCATTGTTGTATTTGGCATCATTGTTGGCAGTTTCAGCAGGC
>NW_009594258.1:0-259 GCF_000690535.1 Cariama cristata | reverse complement strand
AGAGTGACCGGGCAAGTCAGTCAGGAGCAAGTTCTGCTGCTTGGAGACATAGACTTCAAGAATTAATTCTTCAGAGTGCAGAAAAGAACATTTCCTGCTTTTAGTTGTGGCTTTTCAGGACCAGTTTCCTCTTTCTAATTGCTGAAACCACTGTTGATACAGATCCATACAGTCTCTAGCCTACTCTCTGCTTTGGATGCATAATGATGCATTTGAAGTTAGTGGGTATAGAAAGACATTGTGATGGTGGTGGCACATG
>NW_009594257.1:0-1769 GCF_000690535.1 Cariama cristata | reverse complement strand
ACCAAACCGTTCTGTGATTCTATGATTTTATGTAATATTGCACTCTTGGTTATTTTTTCTGTTGCTTTTTAATAACTGATAGCTGATTTAACTTTAACTATAGAGACAAAACATACTGGCATTTTTAATATGCGTGTTGCTTCTGTGTTGATCTCTTATCCCAATAGACTTTGCTTCCATAATTTGGGCAATGCAAGCTTTAACAGTAATTATCTGTTCTTTTCTGTGAATGTGTTTTACAAAATTTTTCTTTACTGTGCAGAATGGAAGAATTCTTTCTGAGAACATTCATAGCAGTAAAATACAGTAAGTCAATAATATTCCCTTATATAGCCTACATTTTCAGATTTTGTCAGTCAGCTCCTTGGTGAATAATGTTGTCTGTACATCATAGCTGTGAAACTGAAACAGAAATTAACATGTGAAATGTGCCTACTTTTGGCATAGATGAGTATTCCCCTAAAAAAAAAAAAAAGTGCAAGTACTGAAAATGAAACAAAAATAATACTGAATGTGGTTTTTGGCATTTACCCAAACTCCTTCCCGTATCTCCCTGTTGCAAAATAGACACAAGAAGGAATCCAAAATTTCCTTTGGACTAAACAAAATAAAAGTGATTTCTTGTCTTTTTAGTTTCGAAAGGTACGAAACCAGAACTGTTCTAAATCCCTTTCCTGAGATTTCAGATAAACGGCGCAGCTCGTATTTGCTGCGCCTTGCAAAGGGCAGCAGTTATGCCTTTAACGGTGATGACGAGCTTTTCCATTACTTAAGCAATGACACACTTAGCCACTTCTAACACGTACGAGGCTGCCTGCCAGAAAGCTCACTTACCCGCCCTGTGCCTGGCTGTGCAGAGCCCACCTGGAGGGGTGGTCAGGACCCGTGGGGACCGCCGGTTCCTTTACAGACCATCCCTGACTTCTGACCGGTTCCGTACACCCGTGGGGGACGGTGGTCCCTGATAGAGCTGCAGTGGGTCAGGGGGTTGCCGGCACAAGCTGTAAATGCAGGTGGATGGTCTCTGCCCGTTCCTCGGGTGACTTTGCTGGGGTCGTTTTGCAAAGAGGTGTTGATGGCTGCGTGGCAAGGCTGGGGTCCGGTAGCGGTGCCGACCCCCTGCGGGGTCACTGGGGGTCGGTCACCAGCTCGATTGCAGGGGAGGATGGGGTTCCCGCAGGCCCCTCCGAGTCCCTTGGTAACAGAGCTGCAGGTGGGAAGAGTGCCGGTGAGAATATCAGTTTATATGGCCAGACTTGTTCCAGGTGAAATAAAAAGTGCAAATTCACCCTGGGACTCCTGATAAACTCCTGGCTTCTGCGAAGTCATCTCGATGCCTTGTCACCAGCTCGATTGCAGGGGAGGATGGGGTTCCCGCAGGCCCCTCCGAGTCCCTTGGTAACAGAGCTGCAGGTGGGAAGAGTGCCGGTGAGAATATCAGTTTATATGGCCAGACTTGTTCCAGGTGAAATAAAAAGTGCAAATTCACCCTGGGACTCCTGATAAACTGCTGGCTTCTGCGAAGTCATCTCGATGCCTCGGGAGCAACAAAAATATTAGTAAAGAACGAATCCCACTAATGAAATCGCTGTCAAGGGCTTTCACGTATCACCCATCTCCAGGTTTCCTTGCAGCCAGGGAAATGGAACGATGGAAGGCAAGGTACCCGACAGCCAGCAAACTTCAGGTGTTTATTTCAACTGCGTTTCCAAAACAAGTGGCCCTCGCCCTTTGCAGGATGTTTTTTTAACCCAGAGGCACTTGGCAGC
>NW_009594256.1:99370-118951 GCF_000690535.1 Cariama cristata | reverse complement strand
ATATATTTAGATATATACTATCTGAGATATTTATATATTAAATTAACAAAAGTTATTGTCATTGTAGTGAAAGATTAACCCTACAAAATAGATAGATCAGGCATGCAATCAGATCCTGTCTTTAAGAAAGTCTGAAAAGTAGTTTTCTCTATTTGCAGAAATCGTGATTAGTAATAGTGCCAAATCTAAATATTTATCTTGGTCAATATAAAGATATTAAAAGAGGCAGCCTAGTATAGCATGAAATTATTATACAGCTTTTTCCTGTTTCAGTGTCATGGGGTCCACCAGTTTTTACATCTTAGGATTTCATATGCTTTTTAAGGAAAAAGGAATATTTTAGTAAGAAATAGGCTGGTGATGGCGATCAACAAATTACTTTGGAGTGGGTAGTTTAAAATATAAAGAACCTTTAAAGAACCTTCTTTTGATGTTTAATTGTTCATGACTAAAGAATTTATGAACAAATCCAATTTTCTACTGCTAGAATTCATTGCAGAGTAGGTAAGCATGAGAGATAATAGTGGTAAGAATAAAGTAAGAAAAGAGAACATGGATGAGTTAGAAGAACCAGCTTAATCTCTATTATATCTGATATAAATATTTTTGGGGGCTGCGTAGGAACACATCTCTAGGATGGTAAGTTATAAAAATAAACTGTCTATAAAACTACTGTAAGCTCATATGTAACAGTTTGTTATATAAAACTGGGGAAATAAATTATAGACAAATTACCAAGCAATAAATTCAATCGATTTGTTAAAAACATTCACAATAAAAATGGCATTCACATATTTAACAGATAATAGACGAACTAAAATTTTGGTGAAAGATCTGCAGTAAAGTAATAAATATAAGTAAATGTACAGCAGAAATGTTATATTACACTCTGAAAAATAATTTCTCTGTTCTTCCCCTAGACTATGAAATAAAGTGTTCTTCAATGTGCTTTATTTTCATGGACAGGATAGAATTAAAATCAAAAGCATTTTGGAAATATCTTTCAGCCTGATGTGTTAAAGCAATCAGAGGTTAAATATACCCACAACCCAAAATAAATCTTGAAGAGGCTTTAGTAACTAACACAGGGGGTGGTTTACACTAACTTTTGTACTTTAGCCAGACACTGATTAAAAGCAATCAGACCACTCACTGCATTCCAGCTAAGGGAATGAATGATAATGGACCACATTAAAACCTCTGCAGGTGGCACAATGTGAGTATGACTTTACAAACCAAGAGAGCTTAAAAATTATAATTACAAACAAATTAATAAAAGACAGTAAGTATTAAGGGGCAGGGTATTAGACCTGGGCAGGAACTGCATGTATAGAATGAGTAACCTCAAGGAGAAGTGAAAATAGGTCTCTGCTTTTATTCAGGGTTTGATGACTGGAATTTAATTTCCTTATCCTCCATTTATAATAAGGGATATAGGCTAAGAGTTTACAGATTTCTGTGAAACCAGGTACTCCACTCAAACTCATTTTGGCTTTAAATCCACTTTTCATTAATTAGGGCCAAATCCTTAGGAGAAACTATCAATTTAATGTTACACTTTGAGAAACAAAAATTGTGGAACTCTTCTCAAATTCTGAACTTCTGATCCAGACACAGAATACAAATTCATGAGTATTCTAGAAGAATTTTCTAATTTCTAGGCAGTAATTTATGGATCAATTTAAAAATAGCTTGTTTCAGCTCTTAACTCCTACTGATGCTGCCTTTGTGCACAAACCTGTTTGCTTATTCATCCCCACTGTCCTGTCCCTGAACAGCTCTGGAGACTGTTACTCTCCCTGCCTTCCTGCCCCCCCTCAAGAATTCTTTTCTCCATGATATCTGTGTGACACTAAACAACTGATAAAGGATAAACTTGAGCTGCTGAACAGCACTGATGCCTATTCATTTGAAAAGACATATAAAAATATGGCTAACATATATACACATAAATGTTAAAATGCATCCCATTCCTTACATATACTGAAATTCTTTAGAAAAATACGGAGTGAGAGCTGACAAGACCTATGTATCACTTAACTATTTTATCTTCCTTCCTTTTCTTCTCACTGGTTTTATTATCTTTTTAGCTCATTTGAATAGAAATTTTTACAAGTTGTTTTGTACCACACAGACATAAGAAAACTCTGGAGCTCACTGGGACCTCTACCATTCCTCAGATTAAAAGCTCATGAAACCAGATACAGAAATATGAACTCATTAGTATCCTAATGCAAGCAATAATATTAAACTTTCTATTGGCAAAACTTCGCAAAGACATTTCAACACAATAACCTTTGATATGTCCTCCAGTTGGAGTACTTTTAAAGCTTCTTGTTGAAATAATTCTGTTAAAGTGCTTTTCAAAGTGCTCAGCAGGCAGGTGATATTGTGCAATATGTGTAGTACAAGCTCACATTACAATGATTTGTCACTCCTCTTAAAACAAAACTGAAGGAAAGTATCTTAGCAAGGTTAATAAAAGCCTACTGAGTGACTCTGCCTAAGAAATGCATGTATTAGTATGTTGTCTACATAACTAGCAGCACTATACAAAACATGATTCTCTCATTAGTTGGATTGGGATGTGCCTTTTTTTGTGATATTTATATTACATAAATCAATATATAGGCCATACTTAAACACTAGGGCTTTGACTATGCTCTTTATTTTCTCAGTTATTTATATATACAAGGCTACCTACTCCATGGTTTTCATACACCACTCAGTGCTTTGAAATTCTGCCAAACATTCCTTAAAAAAATACTTTAAGAAAAGTGGAAAATAAACACTCTCTGGAGCAAAAGTTAAAAAAAATCCACAATAAAAAAATTCATGGTATTGAAATGGAATCCATATATCACTTCTTGGAGGACAGAGCTGTCATATAACAGTTGTAGGGAGCAACAGCATTTATTGATGCTGGTAAAATAGCTAAAGCCAGGCTATATAGAGCAAGACAATACTACTTTGCTTCCCATTTACATGTGAGCTGATATGATTCAAACAAAGTCTTTCAATGTTTCTTTCCACTGATACCCTGAAAATCTTCTCTTGCCAAAAGCCACTGTTTAAATACTCTTATATATCCATTTAGTAATACAACAGATCTACTTACCTATGTTTCCTTTGTCAACAAAATCATTTAGTGATGTTTAGAAAAATGCTGAGAATTTTATTTCTAGAAAAATACCCTTTTCCTTGTGTTCCCCACAGTTTATGCTTTGAGCCACATACTACCCTTGAATAACCACAACAGTCAGCAGCACTAGGAGGAATGGCCAGATATCTGACAGCAGAATTTCACACTCTTAACATTGTTGTAAAAAACACATATAAAGCATCAGGGAGAGGGAGGACAGAGTATGTTTAAGGGACTTGACTTAAACTGAATTGCTTGGATGCTGGAATAGGAGATTGGAGAAAACACGCACCGGCGATATACCTTATCCATTTCACTAAAATGATATTCAAAATCAGGCAATGCTGACGTTCCCAGAATTAAAATAATAAATAAAAAGAACTTCCAGCTAAATTAATTATTATCCCACTACAGTCTTTATATAATGTACTATTTACAGTGAAATACAAAAAGTATTTCATTCATACAATTACTACAAAGACTATATGTGATGCAGAACAGCTTTTACACTAGGCAAGGGTATGGAACTTGTAGTCAAAAATAACAGGGAATTTGCCCCCACTTACCAGTGCATCAGGTGTTCAGTGCAAAACAAACTGTGTTCACTCCCTTTGATTTCAATGCATTTTCTCTATCAAGCTCGTAAGAGTATTTTGTCACAGTCATTTTTCTAAGCTCTCTCCAGCAGCACAACAGTTTAGGAAGGAAAAGCAGTGAGCTGGCTGCAAAGTGGGAATGCAGAGGAATTGGCAAGTGTAGAAAAAGTGGAGAAGCTACAAAAATTTATTTTCCAACAAAATAACTCTCCACAAGCTGTGTAAACTTTTCTTACTGAAACAAATACTCTAAAACACAAAGATTTTACTTTTCCAGTGAACACTCACAGTAACATTTGCCTGTTTTTACTCTCCTGAAGTCTTGACAAAGAGCCAGCAGATTTATGCTTTCTCAATTACTTGGGTCAGTAAACTCCCTCATATTCCCTGGCTGCAATTTGGATTTTTAAATTAATAGACAGAACGAAGAAACAGACTTCTTGGGCTTTTGAGTAACCTTTGTTTTCTTCAGTAGATTCTCACACTTCGCTGCCTAACATGCACATGCGCACATACTCCCATCCACCACCCACCCACTCACATACACACCTCTGTCATGTGTGCTCTATTATTCTGACAATAGAACAAAAATTAAGCTGTGTCCATTGCAATTTTGTGTACAGAGAAGAATAATTTATAGTGGTAAGTTCATTATCTTCACCATAAATTTAAAATGCAAAATTGGGTTTGCAAGGACAGCATAAGGTGTAAGAGTTAGGCCCTTTATCTCAAGCACTCATTTGTATTTACAGTAAGTATAAGCTTTCTGCTACAGAAGAAAAAGTATTTAGATTAAACACTGTTACAGATTTCCTAAATGAGGCTAGTTCCAGTTGCCAGTAATTCAAAAGCAAATCTGCTGACTTGGCATTAGGACTCTAAAACAGTGTGATCAAACTTATGTAGTAAGAAGGTGTCTGCAGAAATAACATTTATAAACTGTATATACAGTACACAGTACCAGTACATAGAAAATAGATTTTGACTTATGATCCCCTGTGTGTAAGGCAAGACTGAATTCTGTCTTCAAATGGAGTCCACCAGAGGTACAAGCAACAGACAGTGGCTCTTAAATCAATATGCAAATCAAGTGCATACAAATTAAAAATCAGAGCAGACAAAAAGTTTCAAATTTTTTATGTGCTGATTCTGGCTTGCTGAATACACGGGAAGTTATTAAACATCACATGTACCTTTTTTAAAAAACACTAACAACACCTTGATGGCAACAGATATTGTTCAAGTGGCAGCTACCAAAAAACAGCTTGAAAAATGGCATAGTACAACGTCAGTAACTCTGCAGTTGTACTACACTAATTCATATAGCACTAACCAAAAAAATAAGTATATGAATATTCTATTTCATGCTATTGCTATGCAAGCAACAGCAATACAAATCAGCATACAGAAGGATACCATATGTTCTGCAATGAAGAACCCAGAGATATTTTCAAGGGGCACTGTTACAAGACTTCAAAGAAACACAAGACTGCTGGAGGCAAAAGTTACTGACGGATGTAAACATCCCTGTTCCATTCTCCTGTGTCGTTACGTTTTTTCGATATCACTTCCCCATCCTTGTCATAATATTGGTCCCTTGATTTATGACGACTACGCTGTTTGTTGCATTCATTGTGGTCCTGCTCGCGGTCCCTCTCCTTTGAGCGGTGCCTTGATTCTCTATGTCTGTGATCACTGCTCCCGTGGGACTCGTCTCTATGATTGTGATCCCTGTGAGAATCATAGTGGTCACCGTGCTCATGTGAGTAGTCCTCCTTTGGCTCTACGTAAGCCGAATCTCTGCTGTCTTGTGTTTCTGAGTCAAAAGTTTCTTGCCTAGAAAGGCCTCTAATACCACTGCGATGGTTGTGGTGTTGGCTTGAGGAAGAGCGATGCTGGGATTTCTTGATGGGTTCAACCCGTGCTTCCTCTTCAATTTGTGAACCACTGCGTTCAGGGACTGAATGGTGGTCATTCCTCTGGTCTCCTTGAGATCCCTGCTATCACAACCAGCAGTAAGTTCACATACATGAAGTACACATTTAAAAACTTTCCCCAATATCAAATTCAACTAGAAAGTATCATGAAACCAATAAAAATTAAGTACACAACAATCCACTTTGAATCTAAACTAGAAAAAAACATCAGAATTCAACTTTTACTAAAAATTCAGTATTATAATACAAACAATTCCTTTCACTCTCATCAGAATGGAGGGTGGCACTTAGGTTATTCTGTGACACTCTCTCATTTCCTGTGATGTTTCTGACTATTCCAGTTCCCAGTAACTGCCTACCACACTCCAGACAAAAAGAGAGCATGCAGAAGCAGGACAAACTGTAGAAAAATTAAAGAGGACGTATCATGCCAGGAGAGGGCAGGTATCAGTTGAGAGTTTACAGACACCTACTTGGAAACAGCCACTACAGGAAAGTGCTTTTAGAAGTCTGAGGAGATGGATTCCAGTAGAGAACCGAAGTACAGAACTTTGGCTCTTTTAGAGTAGCTTTTCTTAAAAGAAAAAATGGAATTCAATCTGGTATGAATAAAGTTTGTATTATGATACTAATAGTATCACTGACCTTCTGTTTTTCTCAGCAATAATTCCATTTCTTCAAGGTAATGAAAAATTAAACTTTGGTCTCATAATTTTAAGAGCTCAAGAATACAGACCATTGCCAAGAAAAGCCAGAGGAGAGCGGTATTATCACCTATAGAATTTCCTAACACACCACTACTATTAAAAGACTGACATAAAAATTACCAGGTAATAACAAACCTACTCTTCACCAGCGTAATGCTTTGTAATCACTGCAAAACGAACAAGTGGTATTATTTAACTCATTTAGGGGTTTCATGCTTTTATTCCCAAACCACAGCTAAAGATTTTTCAAGGTTAATTACAAAATTTTAAGAAATAGTTGACAGTGAAATTGAATTATCCTTCCCACATGAGGTAAAGAACATCAAGACAAAATCATCTCTACTGTCAGAAAATTGAAGTAGGTTTTAACGGAGTTATACAGGCATTTGTTTGTAAGACTGTTCTGATTTTACCCAAGTTAGTCTAAAGTTTGCCCTCCTATGTTCAGAATTGTATAAAAATAAGTATTGCCTCCAGGGAAGCTCACGGACATATCTTCTTTCTGTCTTTCTATATTGTGGAAAAGAGCTAGAAGAAGGAGGAAATTTTGTTCTTCAGCCAGAGATCCTGGCAGGTGGGGTTCCTAGCAACCCAAAAAGTAAAATGACAGGAAATTGGACAAGAACAAATCTGTATTTTATCAGAAACTTATAAAAAGCAGCATACTTCAAATCAGCAATTTGATAAATTTGAGAAATCTTCATTTTCTAAGACAACATTTTGTTCTGTAAACTTCCCAGCAACTAGCTGGTTGCTCCATGTGCTCCTAATTTGAACCAAATGGTATAGATGAGAACAAGGTAAAAGAAACTGGTCAAATTTCTTTTTTGTTCTTGTTTTTATGATTTGCCAGAAAAGGAATGTAGTAATTGTAAACATGAATAGATGTGCTCAAGGTGAACAGAAATGACTCAAAGGAGGTGAATTATAAATGAAATCAAATGAAAAGCTAAGGAGTCTAAAGCAATGCCTGCTTTGGATGTGTAAACGCATTTTTATTAGTTCACAACCATGACTGTTTTTAAGGCACATAAACTGATTATGCATGTGAAACCCTTTAATTCTCATATGGTCAAATGCCAGATATGTATGTACTTATGTGTATAATCATGACTAATAAAATCCATCATTGCTGTGGTTTGAGAACAAATGCAAAATTCGAAACTGCTTTGAACAGAATGCTACTTTAACAAACTCAGATGAATCTTCTCTGCTACGATGCGTACGTGTGGAGAAGCACAATGAATAAATTTCAAACCAATACCTGCAATTTCAGAATAGTGTTAGGGCTATTGAGATTATGGGCAAATTCATTGACAGTAACTTTCCCTAAATATTACAAGGACATTGAGCACGTAATGTTTGAATCTGGATTAGGGTCTGACTTTGTGGTTCATTACCAAACTAGGGCTCCAATTTGTATTAGATTCCACAGTGCAGGAATTTTATGGCCCAATCTCATCAGGTTTTCTGCCTAAAATGGAGAAAGTTTGAGAGAAGCCGATTTCATTATTCAGGTTGTAGTTTCAAAGAAGTAGGGGTTCTTTGAAAGAAGTTTAAGCAGTGTTGAAAGAGGAGAGGGAAGTCTGTGTCCCCCACTGCTGAATAGGGACATCGGCTCCCTATTTCCATCCAGTGGTCCCTAATTGCCTGCACCATATGTGTGTGAGGTTGCTCCAGTCTTCTTTTTGGAATTAGCCAACTATTTCCATACAAGAGGAAACCTGAGAACAGTTGTCAGGACAGTTGGCTCCAAAGCTGTCCATCAGATAGACACGAGGTGTATGGTCTCCACCGACTTCATTTCAAACAGTCCCAGGAGGCCTCACACCTTTAAGCACCTCGTGCCATGCAATGCACACAGTCAGCATCATGCTATAAGAATACCAGCTGGCAACACAAATCTCTCATTAAAATGTACACCTGGGACTGAGAAACCACAAAAAACAATTATGTCTCATGGCAAAGAGGTGCTGCATTGGACCCAGAGGAGAATGACTCAAATGCTTTGCAGTGCGGATGTGGCCTCTCCAGGCCAAACGGCTGGTGGCATCATTTTTCTCTGCAGAGCAGTCCACAGAACCAGCACAGATATAGACTTTAAATTCTCCAAATAGAGGGTCTTAACACAATTGAGAGAATGGGTTCAGCCACCATGATTAGAAAACAAACCGACTCTATGCCAAGACTGTGACAGACTCAGATTTGAGATGTCAGCTGAAAATGTATCATAGGAAAATTAAACAAAAGGAACATAAAAGTTCTATGTTCCATAAGGGACCCCTATTGCTTCGCACTTTTGGATTAGTAGACCTACAAACAAACTGTGAAACTGCAAATACATTCTCGTTTTTAGTCCTTAAAATAAAAATCTGTTAATTTGTAAGGAGATAGCACAACAATTCAGAAAAGTGTTATTAAAACTCTGTATAGTTCCTCCAGAGAATGTGGTTAATAAAATAAGTGAGCTATAAATCCACACCCAAAAGGCATAAAAAAAACCTTGAGAAAAATAATAAACACATCTACAAAGCAAAGAAAGTTTATCTAGCAAGTCTGCACACAACAATACTGAATTTCATACTCAGAAATTCTTCCAGCTCACAATTTTTTCAGGGTGTTTCAGCTCTGAGGACAGAAACAAAAGGCAGAAATGAGCTATAACTTACAGTCCCTTTTCCTGCAACTGTTTTTGAAAGCAAGAGAAGGAGATAGCCTGCAAGGTGGCTGAAGCATTTTTTTTGTTACAGAACAAACCTGTCAAGTCTGGGGTCTTCTAATGGGAAATAAGTTCTTTGACACAAAAAATTATTTTGCAAGATGATAAAAACAAAAAGCAAATTTTTGACATTTTAGTTTGGGTGCAAATATGTTTTTTTCTTTGATTTTTCTAAAAGGAGGTGTTTTTCTTAGCCAAAGTCATGAGTTCTAACTGACCTATCTACATAACTTATGGGCATATATGGAACTTAAGTGGAAATTTAGATGTTGTAAGCCATTATTTGAGCTGAGACAGATGTATTTTAACCGCCTCTGTGATCTTCTCGGTCTCAAGGTGTCACTCACTATTTATAATGAAGTAGTATCTTTAAAGACCTTATTTCATGTCATGCAACACATATACAAAGGACTGGATCTCCTTATGCTGAAAACCTTTATAGAATTATACACACCAAAAGATGGAGGAGAAAAGAGGGGACGCAATATGCCCAAAGTCAACAGGCAGGTCAGTGCGGAGGTAGGAACAAAGCCTGTTTTCCCAGCTCGCTGGACAGTACCCTCACTGTTCATAACACTACCTCTCAAGGTCTTTCTGCACAATGTGCAGTGGGACTCGGGCTTTATGTAAGAGTTTGGCTTGAAAGAAGTATGTACTTTTCACAGCAATGGCCAGTGAATAAAGTAACAAAGGGAACACTGGAAGGGCCACTTTGACCTTGAGATTTCACTAATACAGTCAGTCATTCTCAGCCTCTACAACTCCATAGCCTGTGGGAAGATAGGAACAGATTCCCTCCAACATTTGCAGATCTGCTCTGTACATAACCCAATTTGTCATGCAGGGCCTCTGGGGCTGGGATTTGCCTATTAGCGATACTGTGCTCATCAGTCAGAGCGCTACCAGAGGCTGTAACATGCAAAGTATTAGCCCAGTTTTATTTCTCTGATTGGATTACATATGGCCAGCTACAAAAACGCTTGTGGCTGGTACACATATTACTGGCGCAGTGGTGTCCTGGGCACAATAAAATCTTAAGTATTCCACTTCACATCACCATATGTTTTCAGTCAGACTGGCTTAGTCCTTGAAATCAAAACCAGCCCCCTAGTCAATACGCAAACACAAGGCACTGTGAATACAATAGCAATAACAATAATGTGCCTCTATTTGCCTTTTATACTGAAAATAGATGAATGTCTACTGAAAAAGCTCTTACTCTATCATCAACAGTAAGACATACTCAGCATATTCTAGTATCAGACTGCCACCGTGCTTTGAAAGAGGAAGAAGCTGAGAGGAAAAAAAGAAGAGATGGCATAAAAACTGTACCTGTAAATTAATATTTGGACCTGGGCTAATAGGAAGAGTGGCTGTTGCAAGTGTGCGAGTGAGAAGCTGGTTAGGAGGATTGCTGCTAGGTGGATGTGTGGCCTTCCAGTAGGCTTCCAGATAGTCAGCAAGGTGCTCACAAGCATCTTCAAGCTGGTTCTCATCAAGAATTACATCGAACATTTCCTGATAAAGGAAAGGTTTTAGTGAGTATAACCACCAGCTAAAGGGAGATCAGCTAGAGACATTGAAGAACACACTTTCCGTTCATCAAAAATATTTCTAATACTTGTGTTCAGATATTTCACCCCTTTTGTTTTGGGTTTGGGTTTTTTTTTTGGTAATGCAATTGATACAAAAGACAGCAATCACAACTAGCACTAATGTTACACATTACACTTGCTAAAGCAAGTCCTCATGACTTCCGCTTAGTAATGCACAAACAGTCAATAAAGACAGGAAGAAGTAGCTTGAAGAAATCTTAAAACTCAGATAGCCATAAAGAAAGGTTAAATATTGAAGTTTTTAGTTATTGGAACAAAATGGAATGTCAAGAAAAGGGATTCACTCCCCATATCCAGAATAACTAAGAGAAAACTAAGACAAACTAAGACCAATAACTAACAACAGTAAGAAACCCAAGTAATACAGATCATCCAGTTTCCCAGTGTTGTACAAATATTAGGTAAGACATTAGTCACACAGTCTAATTTTAGGCATCTAAAGTTAGCAGGCGAGTTTCCTCCATTCCCTCCCTGGTCAGGGAGACAGAAGTACTCCTGAAGGCAGCTTTGACAGCCTACACAGGTCTCTAGCATTCTTCATCGACTTCTTGGGGACCTGAGGAGACTAGTCTTTTAACTGAGATGCTTGAACTTAAATGATGAAAACATTCCCCTCACTCAGCTCTGTAACTACAGCAAATTGCCATATCTGCAACTGAACTGAACCTTCATCTTCTGGTCTCTTACCCGTAATCTTGACAGTTGAGTATGCAGGTAATAACGCTTGCCATGTTTAAAACACAGCTGGGGTCTCATCATTTCCACTTTATAGGTTGAAATCAAGAGAATTTGCTTCAGTGCACATCAACAGAAGTGCAGAGCTCTCAAGCTACGCAGTACCCCACAGCTCTTTCCAAAAACTGTGACCAAGAATGCCAGCAGTGATGAGCTGTGGTGACATAAGCCCCAGGGGAGCTACCCAAACCACTGGCCTGACCTAAACTGCCAGAGATAAAGCACAGGCACTGAAAGGGTACATTTTTAGACCAATAACGCCAAAAGAATTATCCAGTAAAACAAATGATCAGTTTGTTCAAGCCGTGAATGTATCAGCACACGTCCCAATAAGTGCTTGTGACTAGGTGTGTTTTTTCCCTGCACCCATGTGCAGAGCCCCCGAGACCTCAGGAGGTGTTCTGCAAAAAAGCAATAGTGAAATATGGCCAGAAGAGGGCAAACATTCCCAGAAATTATGTAATTAACCTCGTGCTTGAAAAGAAAGGCATCTTTCAAAGAGAAGACATACATAAATTAACAGTAACTCACAGGAGGACACTGTGCCAGTTTATCAGCTGCCACCATCTGAACATTAAGGTGTTTGGCCTGAGATTTCCCTCGAGATTTTATTAACCTCTGTAAAACCTGTGAAAAATAAGACATTAATAAAAGTGAGCAGGTTCAGGTACATATATAATCACTTAAAATGTTTATATTTTTAACTGTCCACTTGAGCAGATCAAATTCTTTATTTGCTGGCTTCAGGAGCATTTCCCATGCTGTTTACATCCAGAATAAGCTAATTTTCCTTACTTCCCAACATCTCCTTTCCTGTTATGAACACTAAAAGGTTCCCCTCCTATTTTTCTCTGCTGCTTCTGGTTTTCTTTGTTTCCAAGTTGAAATTCTTTAATTACTCTCCTGAGTTCTCTTCCCATAAACTCATTCTTCTCTTTCAAATGCCTCTCCACAAGGTCTGTGCAGGTTTTTTCACAGAATGAAAGAGTACATTATCAGGAGATGTTAAAGTTTACCAATCAGTCTGGTATGCATTACATGAAAATCTTTCTTTCATTTCTGTATTATTTTGATTTAAAAAACTGTTAGCATTACTTACCTTATTAATACTAAAAATGCAATCCCAATTTTAAAAAAAACATCGGAGGTAAAGCACCTTTCTTTTCCAAAATGGGTTTTGGTAACACTACAGCTAAGATACTTTTATGATTAATAATATTTCACCACCCAAAGGGGAGCAATAACATATAGCTCAGAACTTTAATGAGGACACATGATTATCTGCATTTAAGACCAAAAAAAAAAAAAAAAAAAAAGACTGAAAGAGCATGAATAAAATATTTACCTTAGGAGAAGAAATCTTTACATATACTATAATGGGAGCCAGAGAGGTTTTGCTTAGTTGAGCTGGGTGGTTAATGGTATCAGCATCAAGCACTACCAACTGCAGTGTCCTTGCTAATTCAAAAATCCGTTCAATTTCACTTTGAACTTCAGCTGCAGAGGAGTAGAAAATTAGAGTTATGAAAATATTAAGAAGCGATTAGTTTTAAGCACTGTAAAAATGTGGTAGACTGGTATGTTGCTCCTCAGGCTGGCAGGAGTTCTTAGCCGTGCATGTCCCTGGCATGCTAGGGGAATGAATGCAATGTTAACGAGAGCGTTGTGCCCCCGGTTTGTTGCCCTTGCAGGCAGCACTGCCTGCCTCTCTCAACCCACCGCTTCCTGCAATCCCAGCCTGGAGAGATACTGTTAACACTTTCTTACAAGACCCCAGACCACATATATAAGAAAAAAAGACATAAGAATGCCTGCTGCATCACATGGTAATCTTACTACACCATTAATTTCCTACATATGAATAATTTCAGCTCAGACTTTAATGTTATCTAGTAATCAATTTGCTCAAACTGGTATGCATGACAGAGGCATTAAGACAAACTGAGGTGTCTCTATTAGCAGAAGCTCCCGTTTTTTCCATTTACTTCAACCTATCAAAGCTCTGGAAAAGAAAGTTTCCTTCATATACTCACCTCAGTACGGTACCATATTAAAAATTTGATTATCATGTGTAAAACACTTTTTAAAAAAAATAATTCAATAATCTGAATAATGCTATGGTATCCTCCTCACAACCCCAGGAATTCTGGAAAGGTGATTTCCCCAGAAAAAATCATCTGGTAACTCCTAGCTCCTCAGCACCCTGCCCAATTGGCAGTAGTTTCCAGGACAAACCTCTCCAAGACAGATGGACTGCATCCGCTTTCACAACTGATGTAGAAACTGTCTTCATTCACAGATGAAACAAAACTAAATCTTATAATAGCAAAATCATCCTTGAAATGGAATCACATTTTCCTGCTCAAATCTTGCTATAGGCTGACTTCACAGAGAAATTACAGAAGTTGGGTGATTTGTGCAAGTCTATAAAGAAAGTTAGAGAGCCAGACAAGACTGTAGTTCATAGAGGTTTCCCTTTAAAGGTTGGGCACACTCCATGAACCAAAACCAGATTAGGTATCTAGCCCATTCAAAGTAAATACTAGAAGATAACCTACAGAAACTTAAATGTCAACAAGATGTACCAACAACTTATTTATTAGACAGTTTCTTGAAATTACACTATCAGCATTTTATCTGTTATGCTGGCACATGTATTACTTTTGCTTGAAAACACAGCCTATCTGATCTGGCTAGAGAGAGTTCTCTATAGCGAATAGTCTCTTTCAAGAGGTGTGATGATATCGAATTTTGTTATCTTAGGATAGCAACCGAATAAATTAGGTACCATGATAAGGTTGCAAAATTTCCAAGAGAGAGCAAAGCATCCCAGCTAGTCTCCATTTAGCTCAAAGTCTTTTGGTTCCAAATCAATAGGTGACTACTACAATCATTTTATAAATGAAGTAACATCTTCAATGGCCATCAGAAAACCTATATATGATGTTCTCTATTGGAGGAAGTTGACATTGTTTTGGATCTCTTAGAGACTACCTCCATCTGTTTGTAGTTATCTCCAATTTTGGCTGACTACATGCCAATCAGTCTTTTACAGCAGAGAACATTGCGAGATGTGCATGGTGTGCTGGTATGGAAAGCATCGATGTGTGCTTTCCTGTCTGTTGACAAAAGCAGAGTGGCCCAGCTGCTGTCTGAATTGGGACCACATTTTTGAAGACAGAACTTCTGATGGTTCTTGGCACATTCACAATTACATTTTCTGCAACTTTGTTGCGTAGAGATATTGTTGGAATGACTGAATACCGTTGTCTCAGTGATTTAGTAGAGGACAGTCAATAGTGTATCCCTAATTTAAGTCCAAATGACAACCAGAATAAACATATCAGAGATAATTTGTCATGCTGTTCTGATGATGAGTTTGTATTGCTTTCCTGCAATTTCAAACCAGGCTCAACACTTCAGTCAGTATAACAATATCAGTTAATGTATCATTTTAAGACCATTCCAGACTGCTAAAATCCCTTGTTCAAGAGAATTTATAACCAGCAAAATCTGTCTTTTTGCCAGTGTATCATAATTTTGTCTGGGGAAGCAGTATTTGCTACACTGCTGGAAGCACTTTTCCTGCCAGTATGGAATACATCTCTGTGAACTAGATTTCCTGCTATACTTTTTGAAACAACCCTTTGCCAGGGCAGAGTATGCCTCAAGGAATCTTTTATTGTGAAACATACCCAGGGCAATAATTGCAGGTAATTATGGTCTTATGAACCAATAGTTTCCACCTGAGTCTGAAGATAGAGAGATACCTTTTCCATCAATAAAAAATATTTCAGTTCAAGGAACTACACTGCATGATTGATGAACTAATATGTTGGGCCTCTACCTCTCCAGTCAAGAACAGATGGAAAAAATGCCACAGAGATTGCTGAAGAGGTCCTGATCTCCTGTCTTTTAGAGTACTTTAGCTTCTGGAAAAGCCTGCATTTTTCTTGAAACCTTCCTTGTATTCTAACTTTTCACTACACATAAGATTGTTGCAATTACTTGAACAATAATAGCTTCTCTTTTTAGATGACAAAGGCTTTATTTACTGCTGCAGCTTTGGTTTTCATCTTTCTTTAGCAACATCTCTCAAAAACCAAATTCTATACCTGTAAAGATTCCTTCCCAACAAGATGCTCAATACAAATTTTCTCTCAGACTTTTGTCCAAACTAAGCAAAGAACCCTAAATATCACGTGAGGATAGTAACACAAATATCATTGGTAGTTAAAATGAGAACAATGACAGCGTGGTATCTCCAAAGCAGCACAGCAATAGCTTAGCAATCTTCCCACCTCCATGAATATCATCTCTTTATAATAATGTCCCTTCTGATGTACTAGAGAGGCATAACAGTGAGGCTGTAACAGTTAACGCCAATAAATTATGTTTGCCAATCATAATGAGAGGCATAAACATAATTAGATCTACCGTGACAATCATCCTGGAATGCTGGCAGCCCAGCTACAACACAAAACCAGAAATTAGCTACCAAATTTTAAAGTGACCCTTACAATCTATTTGATACAGCCTCCTTGGTAATCGGAAAGGGGACATATTTTAAATGACAGGAGCACTCAACTATTTATTCAATACAATAGGAGGTCAACTCTAAGAAACGAGAAGTACACATCTCCCAGCCAACTTTAAATATTGCACATTTAAATTTATTCCCATATATAGAAATTCAGTGCAATAAGAGCACAAGTAAATGGCTTATCCCGTTATGGGGGCAGACAAATATTCTTTACACCAGTTGGACCTTACTAGTGAATTTCAAGCAAAAATCTTTAACAGTTCATTACAATAATCTCACTTAAAGTAAAGGCAAACACACAGCAACACTGCATCGCATCTGTGTCAATTCACTAATAACAAGATGAACTATGGTGGAATTTAGGGCACTTCTACAATGCAATGGTAAAAGAACATTCTCTACTCTGCACAGTTGGAGAAACACAACCATCCTTCAAACCTGGCAAAAAGCAGCCATAGCAGCCAGGAGTCACTGGGACACCCAGCTTGACAGAGCAGTGGCTACATCAGCACTATGTTTTAGGAAAATCCTGACAAGATGGCAGTTTTGTGATGGGGATATGATGAAAAATGGTCATGCTTCTGGCCTGCAAAGGCCAAATTTGAACCATAAAATATTGCTTATATGCAGCAAAGAGGTTTTGATATTCAGCAGAAACAGTGAAGTTCACATATTGTCAACTGAGTACAGTATGACTTTAATATCTTATTCAATTTGACCTTGTCTACTTGTCTATGGTATCAGTGGCACTGTTTTGTTCATCAAAACAGATTTGTACATTATTACTTTGACTGCAACAGCTACAGAGGCAAAACATTTTTCTAAATAGAGCTCCTGATAACTACAGATGCATAGCATGAAAAATGCATAGCATAAAAAGAACGTATCTATGTCAATGTATGTCATACAAAAATGATTAGCAACACCTTGCACAATGTCTTTCAAATAACTTTATAAATTAAGCAGAACAGACATCAGTAGCCATGATTTTTCTTATGCTAATCCTTTTATACAAGCACACTTACTTAGAAATCATTAATCACTAAATTCCATAATTAAAGAAATGAGAAGTTTGAGGCAGTCTCAGGAATTCCAAAACAAAGGCAAAAGAAACAAATGTGCTATATATCCCCAGTTCCTTAAAAGCACAAAGAAAGTATTGCACCAAAAAAACTGCTGAGAAATTGATAAAGGTCATAACTGAAATCCAAGAAAATGGAAAAAGAAAAACAAAAAGGAAGTGATGACTATTGAGTTGTGCCCACACACCTCTTGATGAAGTAGTAAATCATGACCTTGACTGACAGAATTCAGATTTTAAATTTTAATTTGTGAGCATATCTGTGGGCAAAATCACTGAAGTGTCTACATTAGGTATTGCACTGACCAGAATGCAGGTAACTTGGCCACAGCAGGCTATCCCAGACTACATTAGATGCCTGTGCTTGCTGTATGCAAAGTGGAGAGACTGAGATGCTGCCGAGAGTGATCCAGAAAGTTACATGGCGTGTGAGCAGTCTGGAGCAAGCCAGTAAGAAACCTCACATGTACATAAGTGTTTGGCCTCTTTCTTCTCACTTTCCCCTTTCCTCCCCTCAACCACCAAGGTTGCTCTGGGTAGGCAGGGAGCCAACGGCAGGGTCATGCTGGACAGGGGACAGCTGGCTCCACCCCTTCCCCAGCCAGGGAGGTTCAGGCAGGATTAGCTGTCCCACTCCGTGCTGGTGACAATGCTGGGGAGCAGAAGCCTCTGTGCCTCTCTGCCAGCATACCCAGCCAAGAAGGAAAAAGTCTTGGAGGGGAACATAAGCAAGTAAGAGGTAACAAACACTCTAGCTTAGTCCTCAGGCAATGGGCCAGAAGATACCTGAATTACAGGTGTTTTAATCAAATTTTTAACATAAATATACATTTGTGAATATACTTACATTACCCTCGTCTCAACCAAATCCCTTAGCCACTAGCTTGTTACATAAAAAGGGGAGGATGGGAGTGGGAGGATGACTATTTTCCAGGGAAAGTGGCTGCCTGTGTTACTCATGCCTAACAGATGGGGCTCCTGTGAAGGATAAGGCAGAAAGGAGAGGTGGATGTGTGCTGCTCTGCCTGGGGCTCCCATCTGGGCTCCGCTGAAGGGGAGCTGTGGGGTGAGATGCTGCAGGAAAACAGGGTTTTCCTCTTCCTGCCTGCTGAGGCTCAGTTTAGACAGAATTCAGATGGCCTTGAATGCATGCACACATTCAGGTGGTATTTAGATATACAATATGATGTTTGGAAACCTCAGCATAATCAAGATCTATTTATAATGGATTAACATCTCCTGAAATGCAATCCTGTAATTACATGAAAATAAAAAACAGTTATAGTGTCATTTAAAAATACTAAATATCACATGAAAATGTCTACTTCCTCCCCTATTTCTCTGGGCTAGCAAAACAATAGCATTCATGGAATGATGCTTCTTATGCCAGGTTTAAACTGGAAGTAAATTTTAATGGCCTACGAATGGAAAAGCCTGAAATCAGCGGATTGCAGCAGAAACACAAGTGGATGAGCACTGCCCAGGGAGAACTGCACTGAGATGGCTGTGCCAGGTAGAACCGCAGCTGCTCCGGAAGGTGCCATGTTGTTGAGTTATTTGAATGGCAAGAGTGGGCAAAGAAGCAGTCTAACATTTATTTTGCCCAGGGGACCAAGCAAGTGTCTTTGCATAATTCAGAATGGATCTCATCATTTCAGGCTGGCACTAACTTGGATATTTCCGCACCATGCTTCATTACTCAGTGTAGCGCTATAGGCTTTTACAGCTCTGGTCTGTACATAGACATTAAGTAAGTGTTCCCTAGCTCTGTTGTTTTAATCAGAACGAACAAATAAAAATGCTCAGCCTTTCTCACAGATAGGATGTGGAACCACTCCATCGCTGGCTATTCAACCCCTCCTGCTGATGGTGTGCCACTTGCAAAACATTTGCGTAATCACAGAGTGGGAGAGATACTGACTCTGTAGCCTGATGCTTAGAGTGGGAGGCAAAACACGTGGATTCCAGTTTTCTCCAGGGAAAGTTAAATTGTCATGTAAAGTGCGTAAGACTCAGCAGGACCAACTGGCAGCCATCATACAGGTGATCACAGCCCTGTCATGGCGACGGTTCACGCCTCTGTTAGCAGAGAACAGAAATGAACCCAGACTTCTTTGCTTTCTGGTTAAACAACCCAAACCCTTAGTCTTGGATAAAATGACACAGACACCAACTTTTTATCCATTCTATGAGCCTAGGAGAAAGAAAAAATACTGGATCAATTCAACCTACACGTCTGAATAGTTTTAAGGGAAGCAGACTGTATTCTTAAGGAAACAGCTAACTTGCTAAAAATATTTCATTCACCTATCCAGGTATCTTAGTTATTATACAGATAACCATAACTTTTAAAATTATTCTAACACATTGCTATATTGCTTTGTCTCTAGCACGTGTTTTGTTTCAATATAGTTATCAATCATACATATTTCAGTGCAGTACCATGAGAAAACATAGTGACATGTTGCTGAAAGTTATCTCTAATTTACACAAATAAAGAATTAT
>NW_009594256.1:35421-99339 GCF_000690535.1 Cariama cristata | reverse complement strand
AAAAAAATTATACCCCCCCCCCCCCCTCCTTTGGAAACACTCAGGAAGTTTCATTAAAAATTATTTGTAAGTTAAAAAAACGGCAAGTTAGTACCAAACTTCTAAGGCAGAACTACCTGGAGAATTCAATAGCGAGACTCTGACCATAAAGGTTAACAAAATCAAGGCTGGTCCAGTGAGATAAAAGAGCATTTTGAGACATACTAGGCTAATAAATTATAACAGATTCAGGACCTTCATCCTTCTCTTTCCCCATCTGTGTGCAAAAAGAAGTGTAGCCACATCTTCATGATAACCCAAAAGCTCTTGGCTGCTATATTACAGCATTCTGGTTCAAGGCAACTTCAGGTTTAGCAGATTACTTTACCATATCTGAGAATTTAATGCCTGCAAGTGAGAGTTCTGGACATTTGTCCCAGCTATCTTGAAGATAAAATTATAAAGGAACAATCAGGATTTTCTGTAACACATTGAAAACTTTTTCTTCTCTTTGAACTATATTAGATCCTTGAGACTTTGGAATGCAAATACACCCTTGGTTAAATCTCAATTTTGCATTCCTGTTCCACAGCCTCCGTACATAGGGAAGTATTTTCATGAGACTTAGCTATCATTCTTTTAAGTTTATTTTTAATCTATAGTTGGGGAAGAATTTATTTGAAACTTATCATATACAACTATTGTTATCAAATTACAAAACATGAAGAATACATAATAACATTATTTTATATATATATAAAAAGTGTTTTTATATATATAAAATAAATTGTTACCATAGTTTCAAGCATTCAACTGGCTCTTCACACAGATATCAAGAAAATAAAAATACAAGGCTGAAATTGGCATTGATAATCCACTACTATTTCTTCAAGCATTTATATTTCCTTTTCAGAAGACAAATCTCTGGTATATCAACCTAATGATGTGAATGGGAGCTCTATACATTTTCTAGAGACAATTTTCCAAAGATAGGCACTCAATTGCACATGCAGATTGGGTGCATGTAATGCCTGACATCTTACTGCATATGCACATAGAAAGCAAATAAACAGATTCCCAGCCATTTGACTGCAATCAATTTACCATATACACAATGACATATTTACAACAACGTTCACACATCTGTATTAGAATATGCAGATTAGGTGCACACACCTTAGAAATTTACAGTGGAAAACTTAATCTTTTGCGTTTACTTGTCAATCTCACCTTTATTTTTAGAATTATTTGAAAATAAATAAGGAAAAACAGTAAGATTTTCTAAAAGAAATACAGGATTTGCTTTTGTCTATCAGTGAGCCAGTTACAAGAAACACATGGTGGTTCTGTGAGGTACAATAAAGCACTGAACACAAAACAGCAGGAAAAATAATTTGCAAGCTTGTATACATACCCAAAACATCTGGAAAGGGAGAGCATTAATGAAGCAAAGAATGGAAAAAGCCAAGACAATCAGGTTCTTGTACAAAGCATACAGCACGAGGTAAGGTTATAACAAGCGTAACATACACAGAAACAAGAAGAAAAAGGTTTGGGTCCTTTTGACAAAGAAATGCAGCAAAAGCACAATTTTTAGTTTCTGCAAATGGCATGTGAACATATAGAAATTTAACTAAGCCAATTGGGAATGATTTTCAGGTGAGTGAGATTTAACTGTGTACTGTACGTTCTTGGAGAGAAAAGTCTTTTCAAAATTACAGGGTTTTTTTCTAGGCTTTTAAAGAAATTAATTAATTGCCCTTTCCTTAAATTTAGTTCTAGCATTTCACATATTAAACATATAACAGTATTGACAAGCAAGCATTTCTCTTCATATACAAAACAAGTGTTCATATAGGAGAGGAATAAGAGTGTACTGTCCTCCTACATCTTTATGAGCCAGACACTATTTTTATAAAATTCTTGGATCCATTAATTTTACACTAGAATATTCAGTGGTAGCACTGCTTTCCAGTGAGCCAAATCCCAAGCCTATTTTTAACTGATTCCTTTACAGGAGTAAACTTACAGTTGATAGGTATGTGTAGCATTAAAGCCCATTGAGACTTCCCTATAATCCTGTAAATCCAGTTCCTCATGGCAATTCCTACTCCTACTCCTGATGATCACATCTATGCCTCCTTGAAATTAATTCTGAATTATCTGTTAAATCAGTTCCAAATAATGGCACTCACTCCACTGTTTACTGTGCTATGCACAATTATGAACTACATGCACAATACTGCAAAACTGTATTGGGTGATAAGGTAAGTGTTGTTCACAGAAAGAGGTTTATTTCCCAGAAAAAAGTGTTTGGTATTAATATATCAAGCACATTACCTTTGTACTATTTTAAGTCATTGATAGAACACTTATTAAAATAATATTTACATAAAAAACAACAATATATTTTCAAAAGACTACGAAATAGCCTTCTCTGCTGCAGTTATAACTGCTGCTCATGAAAGTGAGCATAACTAAGGGATAAATCAGTATCTTGACTGACTGGCTGCATGAGGTACCACTACACAAAGGTAGGTGAATAGAGGAATAGCTTTCCATTGAATCTGGAAGTGGGAAGGGATTTGTATTAACATAAAGCAGTTCTGGGGAGCTATATTTGCTAGAATAAAAAGCCATTTTTAAATGATACTGGATGTAGAAACACACACATGGATCTCGGTCCAAGAGCCACTGACTGTTAAAGGAGGAGAGAGACAGACAGCAACTCATCTCCCCCATGTCCCATGGCCATGCAGCCA
Source organism: Cariama cristata (assembly GCF_000690535.1). Lineage (NCBI taxonomy): Eukaryota > Metazoa > Chordata > Aves > Cariamiformes > Cariamidae > Cariama > Cariama cristata. The sequence continues at coordinate 96,598 of NW_009594256.1, read as the reverse complement.
GGAGACTCGTTCAGAGCAAACCAAAACAAACCCTCTTTCTCATTAACAAGATCAAATTTTATTGCAATAAATAGTATTTTTAAATATCTGGACCAGAACTAGGTCATTGTAGATAGTCTGAACAAAAAAAACCCAACCAACCAACAAAAAAAAAAAACCCACTGTATTTTATTTTCCTGTGATTTGGAGAAAAGGCCCTCTTATTCTTATTTTATACAGGGGAAAACATAGGTAGAGAAAGAATTCACTTCCCAGGACCCTTCAGCACACCTACAGCAGATACTAGAAAAGAACTAACGTAACCTGAGTCCCGACTCAATGATTTATCTATGACTGAATGTTGTGTTACAAGAGAATATTATTTGGTTGCAAAGCTAGCACTAATAAAGTAGGAAATGCCAAGATAGCTCTCTTAAATCAAACATTTTGTGGTCTGTATTATAAGACAGCATGCTCAGGAACATACAATGAGGTTGTTACTATAGGGCTGCTGTCTCAATCAGTATGCAACTCCATACACTGTCAACTGATAAGCAGCTATTGAATCATTTACGTTCTCTTCATTGTCAAATACATGTTTTATGTCTCATTTAGAGCACGTTGTTCTAATCTTTGTTTGAAAACAGAATGACTAAATCATTTGTGGGCTATTTTATGGAATATACTGTGGTGGTATTTCACTGATGCAATAAAATGATTTTTCACTTTGAAACGTCCCGGTCAGGTGAGAAGCTGGAATTATTTGTATTTTCCACATAGAAAATTGAATCACAAAGAATAATCACATGTTATCACTAATTTGAGGTGGGGTGGACGGGACATTTCAGAAATGTAGTGTCTGATTCTTCAGAGTAATTACCATACTAAAAATTACATTCAGACTAGAAAAATGGAAGCTACCCTACAGGAAATTTTGATTTCTGGGGATTCTTTCTTCCAAAACAGAACATAACCTTGAAGCTCCTTTTAGAAGTCAGTACTAAGACTCAAGACATTCCTGATGCTGCTCTGTACTGTCAGTACATGATATCAGTCTGATCGGAGAGAAGGGAAAAATTCTTTGAGCTAGGCTGGAAATGAAAAGAATAGCTCCCCAGTTAAATGTCTGCAAAGAGGAGAGCCTAAAATAAGAGGATTTGTGCAAAATGCAGAGCCACAAGTACTGCCTAGTTTTCATCTGCATTTTCCAAACTAGTGCATTACCATGCAACGTGCTGATTTTGATGGCATACATTATTATTTAACAGGTTCAAAGTCTGAATCTCAGTTTCAGCCACAACACTTACTACTTCTACATGCTTGAGGCATGTAGAAAACACCGGGAAAAAAAAAGCCATCTTTATAAAGCTAGTAAATAACTAGTCCAATACTATACAGGAATTCTGTATCAGAAGCAGCAAAAGCGACTATGGCATTGGGCTCTTCAGTTAATTCCATTAAAAGAGAGTCTCCCTTTCCACCCCTCAGCACTGTACCTCACCTCTGACTCAGTGAGCCAGGACTGCCGGCAGCAGGGCAGGAGGCAGTGCAGAGGGGCCCAGCAGGAAGGGGAGCAAGGGAATGCCCCTTCCCTCTGTGCCTCCATCCTCCGCTGGCACCCACCCTGGTTCTAGGCAAGGGCAGGCACCATGCCGCAGGCACGGCATACTCCGCACTGCCTTGGTGAGCTTTACAGGGTGCCATCTCTGGCACCGAGCCCTCAGTGGTGCCAAGGGGCTACTTTGTTGGCCCTGGGTGAGGTGTGCAGGCTGCTGTGATTCAGAAGAGAGGCTCGTGGCAGATCATGTTGCAGTGCTGTAGCTTACAGGCTATCTATTGGGTCGTAAGCAGCAGACCTGTCTCTCCCACTAGGGCTATCCCTTTTTTCAACAGAGAATCAACATCTGCTGAATTTTTTTTCTCAGTGCACTTAAGACTGAAATTCAGATCCCTGTTCTAAACACGATACAGCAGAAGCTTGATTCTGCGTGTCCTGCAACCCAAATGTGTGTTTTAAATACTGAGGTATGAGCTCTTTGGAGGGTAGAGGATGGGTGATGGAGAAGTTTCCTCTTTATGGTCAGGAATTCAATCTTGGATCCAAGAAATCTTTCCTGTTAAAACTGATTGATTTATTGCCACAAACAGTTTTTGGTCAAATCACTATTTCCTGTCCTATTCCCCCCAAATTTAAACTGAAAATATCCTATTGTGTTTTCAGAGAAAGTCACCTGCCTTCCTGAAGTTTCTTGACTCACACATTGTACAAGTTTCATAGCAAGTGAAACAGCAATTCATTGAGAAATTCCAATTCCCCATATCGGTTTCTACATTTTTCAAAAAAACTAAGGCAGAGGAGTGGTGGAAAAGTAGTCTGCAAACACATAGCCAAACACTGAATCACAGCATACAAAACCTAAAGATGCTTAGAAGTTGCACAGTTAACTTTCTTACTATTATTTCCTAACCTTTATTGTGCACAACTTGAGTTTGTAAACCTACAAATATTTTTAATAGCATTTTTTTGTTGACTTATAGCAAATTCATCACACAAACTGAAACACAAAAATTCCACTATATGGTGTGATATTGCCACTCACCTCTGCTACTTGAGCCAACAAAGTACTCACAGCAGTGCTATGTTGTCATCTTCTTTGTGAACCACTGCTAGAAAAGGCCACCTACCAGCAGGCTACAATGATATTTTCTGATTCTGACTCTATTTCTACCTTGAGGTGCGTTGCAGGCAAGCAAGGGAACAGGTCGTAACACTGCTTGTACTTACTTTCCTTTGCCTTGCATAAGGGTTTTCCCATCACCTTACAAAAGCAGTTCCCTTTTCTGACTCCAGGTTGTTTTATCGTATCTCAGTTTTGCCCCAACCCACTGCTACCACACCGTTTCCCTGCCTGACTTCCTTCCTGGCTGTTTTTTGTCCTCCCATGGTTTATCTCATGTCTGGAGCACAGACCCTGGAGGTACTTCACCAGTGGGTTCAACTATCCCAGCTCCTACTCCATAACTCCAACCTTTTCCATAATGGATTTTCTCTACTTGTCTTTCTGCCCTAGCCCAGCCACCTGCTCCTCCAGTTGAATGTCTTTAAAGTAAACAACTTTTTACTCCACACTCCATGCTGCACAGCAAAGTAGGGATTGAAAGCTGAAAGATGAGCAACTGCCCGCTTCAGGGCTGCCCTGATCCAGTCTGCCGGGGACAGGTTCTGCTCAGCATCATTGCTGGACTTTGCCTAGGGAGAGCTGAGTCTTTACGCAATTCAGATGCAAAGCTTGGCATGCGTTAACGTCAGCTTCTAATAATTTTGTCAAGTTTTCTCATTATTTTCATAAAAAATGCCCAGAAACATGTAACTGAAATAGTGTTTGATTCACTACCAAATTTCAAAACCCTGCTAGATTATTAGAAGTATGGGGGTATTACAGCTTGTGAAAGAAAAGGTTTTGAGAATATTTTAACACAGGTAAAATTAATTTTTGCTCTAACTTCATTGTTAAAATGACCTAGTTGCTCTAACTAATATTTCCCGAGATAATTCAAAATGATTTTATAAATCAGTTAATTTTTAGAATAATTATAAGCAGTTGAAAACCTGACATGTAGCAGGAAATGTTAGGTAATAATAAAAGGCCTGTTACAAAAAACAGAGACACCTATCTATCTATCCACATATTTACATATACACATATATAGTCTCTGTCATCTTTCGTGTGTCTCCAACTGAGGTTCTGTCAGAACTTCCATTTTAAACATGTCTATCAAAAAAATACCTTGACCCAAAGAAAAGATGTTGATGTCCTTAAGGGTAAGGTTCTCCATGAGATAAAGGTGTATACAATTGGGCTGCATTTTTAATGGATTTTTTTTTTCCCCATATAAATTTTTGTGATAGTTGTTTAAATATATGAAAATATTTTAGCATGATAAATAGATGATATGCTTTTTACTGCTGCATATATTTGTGCAGTATTGCAAAACATTGCACCAGCTTTGATGTTCAGGTTGGAAAATTAATCACCACTGTTCTTTTTGTTCCACAACTGGGTGATCTCCATCCCTATTACCAATTTCCAGTTCTATTCAAAACAAGTGACACTTTATCATTTCATTAGATTATTAAACAGACCGCAGCAACAAGACTGAAATTCACACAGAAAAATATTCTTGTGTGTAAAGATATTCATTATGTTGTTACAGTACATTGCACTTTGATATTTGAAAACACTTAAAAGATAACATACTTGGAAGCTCTCAGACTACTTGCAAGTAAAGATTCACAGCTTCCTCATAGCTGAAAGCAAGGATTTTAAGAAGCAAATTTTCAAGAAAGGGAAGTAAAACTTTTTAAGGCAGAGAAGCTCATTCTAAGGAGAACAGTTATATTAGGCAAATTAAATATTCAAAGTACTGGTATACTTAGAAATTTTGTTATAAAACTGATAAAGAACCCATTTAGCAGGATGAATGTGACTTCTTTCCTGTCGCACAAAATTTACAAGATTTCAAGATACAATGCTGTGGACAGGGAAAACCAAGCTCTCTCAAAGGCTACTAAGAGAAATCTGCAGCCTTATAAAGACAGAAACCTGGCTGGAGCATTCACTTGCCATCTAGGACATTTGAGGTCAAGTTCCTCCTTTTTTTGTATTTGAGCAGGGACTAGAACTTGGGTGTCCCATATCTCAGCTGAGTGCCCCTATCACGAGTACGTAGACTCTTGGCAGGATTCATCTTGGCTATCTCCAGGTGTTTCTACACAGGGAATGAGCCAGCAGTGGCCGCGGAGTCTTGGATATAATGCATCTCATGCCAGGGGAAAGGCTGAGATCAGTCCTCATGAGCTGAGACTCCAAAGTGATCACCTTTGCTTGTTTACTCTAAGGACATCTTGGGATGACAAGCTTCAGTTTAGCCACCTGTACTGTAGATGGTGACATTTAGTTACATCCTCCCAGCTAAGTTTGTTTCTTTTTCTGCCTAATAAATGTTTAATTACTTATACAACTGGACAAGATTCAGTACAAAAAGACTCATGTAAGATGACAGATATGCATGCTATGAACCTAGCTATACAGTTTTTTAAAAGCATCTCCCCTTTTCTATCCTTCATATTTTGTACCAACCTCAGCATTAGTTTAAACTGATACAAAATTCAGAAAATGTGTACTTCAATAATTTTTTGAGGTCTAATATCAATAGCTATCATTACTAGTAATCTTATCAAAGAGAATACATAATATCAATAATATCCATATAATTTCAAGTATTCTGAAACTGTCACTTCTATTTAACCAGAAGAACATCTCTTCAGATTTTATTTACCTTATGGATGGCTACTTCTCCCCCCTGAGGCAAACAGCAAAACACAAAAACTGAACATAAGCAGGATAAAACAAAATCAGCACTTTATGATGTTTACCTGGTAGTGATTTTAAAATTATTTCTAGTGCTAGGATTTCTGAATTATGGGAATCATGATTTTCTCACAGCAGAGAGAAGGCTATTTTTAGCTTATACATATGAATTGAGAGTAGTATACCTTACAGGAAATTTATAGATAGCATCATAGCGGGTACTTACCTAAGCTTGATCTTGTATTAGATCGCTCTATTATCGCATGCTTACTGGGATTGTTTAATACTGAGCGTTTAGCAAGCGAGATGTCTGCTGTGACTCGTGTAATTGATATACTGCAAAAATAAAATACAGTAAAATAGAACAGAATGTTACTTATCTTGCAGGGATGTGGGGAGGAAAAGAGACTCATTTAACACTAGAAGATGGCGAAGACTACAGGAAAAAAAGTTGTTCTCAGCAGCACAGTATGCTTTGAACAATGTGAACAGAGAAGAAACTTTATCTAATACTGTTAGAAGAACTATGGATAAGATATCCACTTTTGTGCACCATATCGAAATGCAGTACGACCACTGACTGGGGAGTCAGGCAGGAGGAGGTCAGAGACAGGCTGCAGAAGATAGGACTTCCCTGGAGGCTCCAGGCCTCATGTGGTTAGACTTTACACCAGTATCCCCAGTAAGAATAGGCTGGTCCTAATTCTAGTTAATTTGTTAAAAGGTACTGAATGACAACTTGGCTTACTTTAACCACACATACAAGACATACAGGAATATGCAGAGTTAACAGGTAATGGTAAGGCTTAGGAGGGAAACTAGTACAGTCGTATGACTCTTCTTTTTATTGTTCAGTTTACTGGCATATGTTTTTTAACAGAGTGCAAGAGTTACCTATAATTTTTCAGAAACATCCAGCAACACGCTGGCCACCTAAATATGGGGACTGTAAGACTGTAAGCATGCACATGAAAACTCTGGGCTGAGTATCTGGCAGGCTCAGTTTTGTGTCTATGAGAAAAGATGAGCCAAGAAAGAAGTGGTTACTTCCAGTTGTTTGCACTAACCTGCTACATAACCTTCTGCATATTCTTCTTCCTAGGAAAACAGTTAACTCAGTTTGTTTTGCTTTACAGGGTCAAAATGTACCCTTTGGATAAGTTCCCTTTCAAACTCTGGTCTAAGGAGGTTTATGGGTCACATTTTTCCAGTGCTGAGAGTTAAATCAGACTGATGATATTCCCTTGTTCTTCCTTGTATGATTTTACTTGCAATTTAAAAGGAGGAAATGGATTTGCTAAGAACAGGGAGGGCTCCTCTAGCAAGCACCATCAGATGCTGTTCATCTGAAATGTAACCAAACAGGTCATTTCCCAATGAACTCAACATGTGTGTATATTTATCTAAAACCCTACAAAATCTATCGAAGTCAGAAGTTAATACAGAAAAACAGAATTATTTGCACAATACTGATTAGTAACATGATTTTTGACATTTAGGCATGATTTAACTTAAGCTAGAAACATAACCAAAGATTGTAATTTCTGGCACAGTTCCTCACAGCTAATAATATTAGTCTTGAAATCCAACATGTAATTTGGATTTGCTAGCTAATGAACACTAAAAACTTTTACAGCTTTTGGGTTTGTTTTTTTTGTTTGTTTTGATCTTTTTTTTTCCCTGCCAGTCTTCCTTCCTACATGCAAAAGAAAATAATTTTTCCTTTTTTCAAATGCAATTATGGTATATTAAACAAAGCTAGATTTATGAGACTAAAATGCTATTTTTCATTTTAAGATCTTTTAACGTCTTTTAATGTCATTTTAATGTCTTTTGAGATATGTAACACCAGGAAGAACAAGTCTACTCTCAAAATAAAGGGCATGTATGTTCATATAGTGAAACAATTGCAATGAGAGTGGGGAGAGCTTGGCAGCAGAGTGGCAGTGAAAGCAGTAGCATGAATTTAAGAACCTCCTGTACAAATTTGTTGAGGACCTTGAGTACCAATTCAGATTGCTACTGAAGTTTGGGATGCTTCAAATCTGCTACTATAGACATCAATTGTATTAAGAGTAACTCACCCTGCCACAATTGGATCTACAACTGAAAATTAGGTATGCTCTAAAATACTTAAAGACATAAAAATGCTGTAACTTTTTTCTGATTGCAACACTCACTATTTCATTGACTTCCAATTCTGAAGGTACATATCTAAGATTTGACAACCCTGACTAATATAAAGAGGGACTTCTAAGTGGTTAGGTATCAACATCATCATTCTGACTGAGAAAATCCAACAGCTTAAACCACAATATCTGGTACGTTAAAGAGTTGCATCTGTTGACAGAAAACCTCAAGCTCCCTTTTGAAAGTTTGACAGCACCAGGACAGACAGCATAGCATTACTGCTCTGCTCACTTCAAAACTAAATAGAACATTCATTGAAGACCTTCCAGTTTTCTCAATTTTTCCCCCCCAAATATCAACCCATTAGCACATATTAATCGAGGGCTTGATCTAGTAGCAATATAATCACATGTGGAGAATGCACCTGGTGTCTCTGGTCCGTAAGTCCAAGATGTTTGAATTCAGAACATGCCACTGCTTTTAAAGACAGATTATCATTCGACATTTGTACTACAGTAATGCCTGGAGGCTCAAATAGAAATCAGATTGGACCTTGCTTAGTACACTGTGGGGGATAGGCTGTAACAGCACTCAGATCCAAACCCAGCGAAGTGCAGCCTGTGTGCTACCAAGGGTGACCATATTTCAGCAAGGTGGGGGACTGCTCCCCTCCCCAGCAGTCCTTTTAAGACTTCCCATTATAGAGTTCAGCACTACTGTCAAGCCAAGTTCCCATCTTGAGGGATCAAAAGTTTGACAATCTTCTACATTAGACAGTCCGAATCACGTATCGCTCTTCCCAAGTTAGATGGCACTCTAAAGAACTAGAGCTGAGGAGGAATGGTGGCCCTTGTCAGGTTGTACAGAACCCAGGAGGCATTGATGAGATATCACTTGAAAAATACTTTAAAAAAATAACTTTTTAAGAGTACACATTTATTAAATCTGTAGATAAATATCTAGCAATTTGGAATGTGAATGTCACAGTCATCAAGAAGATGACACCCTTTTGTCCACTCTCAACAAATATATGCCCCTGAACACCTCCCACTGCAACACAGCCACAGTGTGCTTTGCTAAGGAAATTTCCAATCCGCACTATAGTCCACTGATCAAGGAATTGGCTGCTATTCTTGATTTTCTATAAAAAGAATGTAATTATTTCTTAAAAACCTGGTAGTACCTAAACAGGACCTGAACTCAAGTAGATTTGCATTGCAAGTACTTACCGCCCTTCGAATCTATGTTTTAAAAAATCAAATAATGCTTTTTGCATCATATCTGTTACCTATAAGTAAACAAACAACAAATTAATAATCACATAGGACATTCATAATACTTGATGCTAATAATATGTAATAAAGTTGACAGTAAATCTTATACCTGAACAATAAGATTGGAATATAATTTATTCTTAATCTGAATTCTGATATGAAATAAAATACAAACAAGCAGCTATCAAGTAGAAGTAAAAATTGTCTAGATTTTTTTGTCTATGGTATAAATAATGTTATTCAGGTTAACTACCTTTGAACTTTCAAGTACAAATGAAGTACAATATTTTTGGCAAAATAAATCCATTCACAACAATCACTTACCTCATATCCCTTCAGAGAAGGCCCCACTAAAACTACTGGTCGCATAGAAGGCACTACATCATAGGGAGGGATGTGCTCTGTCTGCAAAACAGAAAAAGCTTTCAGCATCACAGCACCTGGAGAAAGTGTTACACATTACTTAAAATATTAGGAACTGAATTTCCAGTGATGTCACCAACACAGGAATCATGGATTCATTAACTTTTCCCGAAAAGCGGTAGTACAAGATAAGGACCTAACAGGTTCAGGGATTTCTTCTGAAAAAGCTTTTCTTTGACTTCTGGTTTTCCTACTGTTTTCATATCTGCTCTGGATAGATGCAAAACTGTTTAGTCTGGAGACATTCACATGTCCCACTCCATAATTCCTAACTGGTAAATTGAACAGGTTGTTTCCAACAGTTAACAACTTGAAGTGATTGAGTTGTGATCTCTGTGAGTGAGTGAGCTGTGACTACTGTTTTCATATCTGCTCTGGATAGATGCAAAACTGTTTAGTCTGGAGACATTCACATGTCCCACTCCATAATTCCTAACTGGTAAATTGAACAGGTTGTTTCCAACAGTTAACAACTTGAAGTGATTGACTCTAGAGCTGTGATCTCTGTTTCCCACCAAAATGCTATGTAGGCAAATTATGAAAGAGAAAAATAAAACAAAAAGGGATGGGAAAAGCATAACACATCTCTTTTTATGTTCAGATCTGCCCACTGCTTGACAAAACGTTGTGACACCACTGCAAATTCCCATGGGAGCACTCATAGTCTGACTTCCACATTTGCATCCGCAATTCATTTGCAAATGAAATAATGACTGATCAAGTTAGTATTTCTAGAAAATTTTCATAAACAGAGCTTGGGATAGCAATTCTTCCACTTTGGGAAGCTCCTGTCACCACCCAAGAATGGATTCTGTTAGTACAGTATTCACCAAACTACTTACTGATGTATTGTGCACAATTTATAAGAAGTATTTTAAAATACAAAGATTAAAAGACTGCCTGCTTCCACAGATTGTAAAAATTTTTATATTGTTACCAAAATAAAACAGAAACAAATTAAACTGTTTTTTTCCTTTAATAAATTGCTATTCAATATATAACACCAAGAATTATTCTTATCAGAAAGAGTTTTTTGTTTGTAAGGGAGGGTTTGGTTTATTTTTGTCTTGGGAAAAAATGACTGAAATCCAAATCCAGGAACATGTGGGTGATATGGAAAAAAGTACGCTAGATCTATTTTTCAAATGCCTACATAATACAAATACATCAGTCAAGATCATAGAATACAGTCACTGTTCATTGTTTCAGTATTTAATGTATCCCAAGGTGTTTCACAATAACATTAAAATAAGTATATACATTCCGAAACAGAAAAACACAAAGACGGACATTAATATAGCGACAGCACAAAATGCTACACAAGCAGCAGTCTAAAGCAGTCTAAAACATGGAAAACGTTTTTGTGAATGTTTTTCAGTGTAACTTATCTTATTTTTTGTGACCTGTAGCTTCACCAGATGATTAGTAACGTAAGAATGAATACCAGTGCCCAAGGCATCATAAGCATGTGGAATCAATTTATTTTACACAGTGCAGAATCTGACTCAACACATTTCAAAGCAAAACCCTGCAATTATGCCGTGCCAGTATCAAAATGCAGCCCTCCTGTGTTCTTGCTAGTATTACTAATAATCTGATAAGCGTATTAGAGACAGATCCTAAGAAAAATTCATTACAGATGTGTAAGTGCTTCTTGCATGAGTGTCCTGATGCAACAGATCTTTGTCTTAATGTGGTTGACTCAACTGAAGGTATCCATACTAGAAGTTAACTAGCTATTTGAAAATCAGGGAAAGCACAGAAATTACCTTATTTGATGGAATATGGGGTATTTTAAAAATCTGGTCTGTTGAAACAGGTATTTTTTTTTCTCTAATCTTTACAGCTTGAAATAATGAAGCTGTCAGCAGAAAATTGAGTAAAAGTTATCTAATGGAAGCATTAAAGTTCTTTAATTTAGCATTAGAGAATCTAATATTTTCTAAGGGACTGGCACTGAGCTTTATAGCTTTCGTTTGCAGACTCAAGTTCAAATAGGAACTCAGAACAATGGTTTTGACCATATGGGTTTTGCTCAGTGGTTTGACTATATAGATTAGTTTGGGATGTCCATCCAGTATTTACTGTAAATGTCAGTATTACAATACCCACTATAACCAGTATTGATTCTGATATTGAAGAAAAGATGCACCACAGAATGAAGAGAGATGGGACTAGCCACCATCCAGGTCCAAGGTGGTTCATCTAGAAGCTGCATCTTCAAAAGATGCTTATGCAGATAGCATCCAATACACGTCAACATGCGTTATTCTTCCTTAGAATTTATATTTGGTTATAAATATGATTAAGTAAGAAATTACTCAGAAGCAAGAAATTGCTGTTGATTGCCACAGTGGACTGTGAATGACATGGTACTAAACAGACCCTACTGAAGCAAATACTGGTGACTTTGGAAATGAGAAGGATCCACTGTTATTTAAAAGAGTTCAAGAATAAAAGAGAGAGAGAAAAAAAAGCTTTATTTACTAAACATGAGAGCATCCACAGCACAGGCAAAGTGTCACTTGGCATTGTTTATAAACAGTCTGTTGTCGCCTGCAGATTTAAGTGAGTGGTTAAAAACAAATGAATAAGAGCTACGAAGACTAAAGATTCAAAAAAAGAAAAGTAGAAATGTGGTTATTTCACTGCATAGTTTGGTTGCTACCTGATGTCTTGATGACTTATTCCAGCAAAGATCCTAGAAACGTATTGCAGTTTGCTGTTAACAGGATGCCAATTGCATAATTCTGTAGTTATTTGGGTTATCTATGGAGAGACATTGGCTCTCCTGGGAACCACCAGTACCATTTCCAATTTCTGAGATACTAAAAAAGTCTGACTGATGGATGGCAAGAACATTTGGCTGATAATTTATACATGACAACAGGAAAAACTCAAAGTAAACCGTCAAAACAAGTCTGTGGTTTTCCACTGGTCTTGTTCATCTGCAGATTTTGCACCTAGTGAATTAGAAGTTTAAATGCTGACTAAATTAAAAATACAACAGTTTTGACTATTTGTTTTCTAACTACAATCTGAGTACCTGATTAGATTCCAATAATGATTTCAATAGACTGAATTACAAGGAAAAAAAAAAACAACTTGAGAAAGATAGAAAGAATAAGCATGCTCTAGAGAGGTGCATTACATGGATTTGTTAGAAATAAATTTCTCAAACTTTTAGAAGGCCTTCTAAGTGTGTCCTATTATTCCATCAAAAAGGATAAGTACTGTAGCAGAGTTTCACGGACACATTGAACTTGGGACTGCTTGTTTTCTTGTACAGAATCCACTAACAGTTCAGTACATTTCTTCCTGAATTCTAGAATAGCTGCACCATTAATCTGGGGTAATAATGCTAATGATGCCAGTGGCAGGATAAACACAGGTAATGTCGATATAAACTTACCGATTTCTGCTTCTGCTTAGCTACAGCAGCATGGAAAAGAAACAAAGAACAACAAAGCATGCATGTTATTGGCTTGTCAAAGGACGCAGACAGTTAACAGGACTAGAAATGTGACGCAGTGCAGGTGAGCAGGTGGACAGATGGGAGCTTGGAAGTCGGTGTTACCTTCTTAAAGAAGGGCATTCTTTTCTCTTTGGAGTGGGGTGATGTTACACTGTTTGCACTGGGTTTGGGGGAGCGATGGTTTGCTGGAATATCATTTTCTTCTGCATCTAAGCCAGTGGCATCTATGTCTATAGCTATATACAGACAAACAATTCAGAATTATCAGATGACAGGGAAAGTAAAGATAGGTTAAAAAGGAAATAACAGGTAAAGAGAAATAAAACTGTCCAGAGTAATAAATAAATAAATAAAAATTAAAAAATCAACCATGAGTACAAACAACAATAGAACAAAGGGAAAATTTAAAAGGTGTGGTACATTAGGATTAGAAGACAGAAGGCAATCTGTAACAGCTACTATAACATTTTCCTTGTTACACCACTGTAAATCCAAACTAGTTCACTGGAATAGATACGACTTTCACCAATGTAAACAACAAAACTTGGTCAACAACATCTGAATTATTTTACAGCAATGAACACTAATTCAAAATGGGTATCACCAATTAAAATTTGAAATGTCACTAGCGTGTCTATATGAAAATTAAGAAACAGAAGAAAAATCACTTTAGAAGACAAAATCAGCCTGATTTACTAGTACAATAATATCTACGTTTACCTCAGGGTAGACTACAATTCGCAGTTTTAATCATTTTACCTGAAAATGCACAGTAGTCATAAGATACATTTATTAGAAACAATAAAACCAGACCTACTAGTAGTGAAAACTAAAAAAAAAATGAGTAGCAGAAGAGAGGAAATTGATCCCAACTTGTCTCACAGACCTGGATCCTGTTGTAAAGAGCGAGGGCTTAGGCAGGGCAAAACGGAAGCGGATACAATAAACCACTGCTGTTCTACCTCAACCCCACAGAGCACACAATGCTTATACCATAAATGGAAAATATTTACCCTCTTTAGCAAGTAAGTAACACCAGTTTAAGCAAAAATGATCATAGACCTAGAAATAAATACATTTTCAAAATGCAAAGCCATGTTATTCTGAATGCTGAGTCCAACAGATACCTGCTAACTACATCCGAAACAAAAAAAAACAAAACTAGCCAACCAAACCAAACCAAAACCACTCACCAAAACATTCTTGTTTACAATGGTCAATCCTAATCTTAAGTAATTTACTAAATTCATCTTCAGAAAGCAACTGTATACACAAAAGCGATCCACAAAGACGCTGTACAACATCACCTTTGTGTGTAAAGATCTTACCCACCTCTTGACACACTCTGGTAACACATGCTTATCTTGCCATGTCATTATGTCAAAGTGAATCTAACTCTAAATAGATCTGTAAGCAGTATTGTTTGCATTGACTTCATCCAAACCCATAATTAATCACTGCAAACCATTACAAAGCCACTTTAGCGACCTGCTTTCAGTTGCCTGTTGAGTGAGACATCAACTAATACAGCAGCATGTGCCATTAAATTACGCAACAAATAAGTATTTCTGTCAAGCCTACGTGCAGCTACTGATTTAAGAGACACTTGGGGCAGTGATCTCTGCTGTTTGAGTAAAGCATATTTTCCCATTTGAATTATCCACAGATCTAATGCCACGATGCCTGACAATCCCTGAGTTAGAGAAATGTGCCTTTGAACCTGCCCTTGCCAGGAAAGCCTGGAAGTAGATCTGCACCCTGTTTCTACACTCCTGCTCCCTAAAACCAGCCACAGAAATGAAGTCACATTTTCTTCTAGCAACACTGTTCCTTCATCCCCTTCATAAGTGTAAAAAGAACGTATTATCTTCTCTTGAATACAGGTCAGCATAGATGCTATAAATCATTCATAATAAGGCATATTAAAACTCCTTTAGTTCTACGTTCAACTAAAATCATCAGTAAAGAAAAATCAGGGTTGTTAAATTTTTTCCTGTAAAAAAGAAATGCAGCATTTGATCAGCTAGATATCAATATCACCTTTTTTCATTCTCAGTCTTCATACTACGTAACATCTTCTCTGATAGGTCTTTTACTGTTAATTATCTTTAGTTCATTGGGTTTTTTCTCAAAGTCATTTTCACCATTGTCCTCATCCTGTTATATCAATATAAAATTGATTACTTAAATGGCTATAAGCCTCCTTTTCATTTGTTTTTCACTGGTTCTTCATCTTGTTTGGTTTTTTTTTGTTTTTGTGGCACTTGTTTATATTGAAAAAAAAATCCCTGACTCAAAGTCAAAAAATTCAGTTAAAATCTCTTCAACCCATTAAATAATTTATGTATTTGTTATTTATTATGCTTTCAAAAAGAGGAGGCCTGGGAATAATAAACTGAACTGTACTTCAAAGGCACTTGAGTTCTTGTGTTAGTCACAAACTACACCTCTTTCACCCTTCTTGGGATGTCTGAAGATAAGCAAAAAAACCCAACAATGCTGACCCAAAATCTTAAGGTCACAGAATAAGCTAATGTGCACTATTCATAAATATTCTTCCAAATCTTCAATGTAACTGAATAAACGTTACCAGATTTCCTTCTTTCACCAGAAATCCATGCTTCTGAAAACCACTGTCTGAAGAAACAATTCAGTGCAATGAAAATTACAGGACGGCTAGCAATCAGTCAGTTGGTAACCTAAGTTGCTATCTGTTCTCTTATCTCTAAATTCTGTGCAACATTCTGGAAACTTCGTATGTACTGATCTCCAAGTCTTTTTAGGATACAAAAGATTATTATAGCATTTCAGATGCTCTAACTATACAATTACAACATAGGTCCATGGACACTTTTACTGCCAAAAAGCAGTTGTTGAAAAAGTGGATCTTAACAATAAATGGGACAGTTTAAAGCCATCACAAAATAAAAGACTAAGGTGTGTTCTACAGACTTGTGATGGACACATATTAATAAACTGAAAATATATTAAAAAAAAGAGAGGTAAGGAACTTCAATGGAATTTTGATAAACTGCAACTGTAATGAAGTTAGTTGTTACAAACAAATTCATGGTTTCACAAGACAGATATATTGTTCAATTAATTACATCAAATGAAGCTACTATCATAACTTGATTGAATTCCTCTGTCTCTTAATGTCCATGTAAATACTTTAAAATCTTCATGATCATTTTAAGATGCCTGTTTGCAGAGCAGGCTCCATATAAACTAATATGACTGGAAAAGACACATCTTTGTCTCGTTGACAAGGCACTAGCAACATTCATTAATATTTTCTGATTTCGGATGTTCAAAATGTACATTTTCTCTCTCAGGAGAAGATAAAACATCCAGCTACACAGGAGTTGAATTTAGTACATTTTTTTTTTTAATTTTTTTTTTTTTGTAATCTGCTATGCTTTTTTCAAGGAGCTAATATCAGTTTCCTCCACCAAGTTGCCACCTATCTACTTTATACCTCTTGAATCCCACATAATTAAAGTTAAATCTGTCTGTTGATGCTCTAAATACAAAACAATATTTGTGAAAAATTTGTCACAAAAGGCAAAAAATATCCAGTGTGCTAGAATGATGTGAAGCACACTCTCATTATAAGAATTGTGAAACTGAAAGTTCCTGTTATTATAAAATAAAGCCATTCTTGATGCTACTGCAGAAAACTCTTGGGAATTTTTGTTCTTGTTGCTGCTTTTTCTCCTGTACCACAAGGTATTCCTTGTTCAGCACGACTGCTCAGAGCAGACCAAACCTCTAACTATCCTACTGCAATGCAGTCTCATCATTTTATTATGTCTTTGCTATAAAGTACCATGGTAAAAGCAAAGAAGGGAACTTTGTGCATTGTTAACAGTCTTATCATTGCCTAAACTTGCTGGCATTAACTCGATTACTTCAAACCTACACAAACCAGCCTTATAGGGCAACGCAACCACTCAACCTTATACAAATGAAATACAGGGAATAAGAAAAATAGAACTAAATGTGTACAAATTTTAACAGATTAGCTGCACGAGTCTGTAAACTGAAGGGTTCATGATCTACTCACCAGATGATGGAGGCGTCGATTTTCTGGAACTAGGAACGATGTCACCCAAACTGGATGAAGAGTTCCCTCCTGATTTACTGGAGTAAAACAACAAATTACTTTGAAGTTTCATAGCTTTCTCAGTATTTATTCTAGTTTATTTATTACCTGCCTTCTAAATGAGCTGCTAGCCGAGAGACAAACAGTATTTCTGGAAGTGGTATAAAATATACATCTTACACAAAATGTGTGTACATTTTGAGGACTGAGGAACTGCAAACATCAATCATGCTCCTTGTTCTGCTGTGTAACTTCATTCTGCTGCACATGCTCTCACTACCTCACGATCTTGATGCAATCCAATTATTAATATGGCTACCGATACCTAATTATTAATATTACTACTCATTACTAATACTTAAGCCAGTGAGCATATCTGTTTCCCTTAAGAGAAGAGTTATTGATAGCTCCCTAAAGAAAATGATAATGTGCTTGCCTAACATATTTTCAATTTAATTAAAGTACAAATTCTTTTGCTATCTCAATATAAGGTAGCACTTAGGGAAAAAAAAGTCTCTCAAATGAAGATAAAGCAGTCTAGGGTTTTGTCAAGTTCTGCTTTGTGAAAACTTACCCAAGGTGTGAAAAAGAAACAATATTTTAGTGATTTTATTTCAGTAACCATAACAAGAAAAGCACTGAAAAGAATTTAAGAAAGGCTATTTCACTCCTCAAATAATTCATATGATAGTACTAGTTTCCATTTTCTCCATCTTAAAATACTGATAAGTACTAAATAAATGCATTTGTGGTGTAGGACAGTGTTACCTCCAGTGAGAATTTTCAGAGAATGGAAGCCTTTACAATTTGGAAAGGGATCGAATCATTGGGTCAGATTTGGCTTTATCAGAAGTGT
Source organism: Cariama cristata (assembly GCF_000690535.1). NCBI lineage: Eukaryota > Metazoa > Chordata > Aves > Cariamiformes > Cariamidae > Cariama > Cariama cristata. The sequence continues at coordinate 78,984 of NW_009594256.1, read as the reverse complement.
CATGAGAGGAGTAAGGAACCTGATGTCCTCCTGCTGAGGTCAGCACACTCACAGGAAAGGCATTTCACAGCTGGTGAATGTGGCTGAACACTGCAGCATCCTGGTCTCCTCCTAGTGTAGACAGGCTCTTCAAACACTGCCGCCCTTTCTATTGAAGTAGGAAAGCCTTTCTGGCTGCCCAAATGTTTCCTAGCTGTCTTCTCAATTTCAGGTCCACCCCACTCAGACATATGGGAAATATTTGCTTCCTATATACCCAAAGGGAAGCAAGGGGCATTTGCTTCCACGTGTGTTAAATGCTTACTGGAAAACTACTTTATTAAGAATTCTACAGTAAAGATGACATTATTACCATCTTGCAGTATTGTTCAATACATTTAGATACTGAATCTTTATTTTTATGTAATGACGGCTGCAGAGACAACAAAGGACTGGACACGAAACTTCCATCATAACATGCAGTATTCTTAAAAGCTGTATTTGTAGGCAATGAATTTGATAAGACCAAAAAAATTTTTTCCCTAAGAGCTAACTAACAGGCACTGGCTTCAGCTTACAAATAAATTAATCTTAACATTTTCTGTAATTTCTAAAATCAATTTAAAAGTGTTTAGAAATTGCAAGAACACGAAAACAAGTAACAAATGCTAAAGAATTTAGGGAGATCTATTTTTAAGTTAAAAACTGTGCTTGCACATAGTAAATGTACTAACTGCAATGTATATTTGCAAATATTTTATGAAAATAGAATGAAATAATAGCCATTGTAGGCCACCACAGACCACCAATCTAAATATCTGCTTTCTCAGATTGCAATGATATTAATTATATAAATAAATATTACTTCTTTCATTGATTCAAAATGTTTGTAGTTGCCAATTACAATAATTAAACAGAACTATAGCACATACAGTATTAACTTCCAAGTTGTGTCACAGTCAATGCTACTATTTTTAATGATTTGTTATTACCTGGAGTAGAATTTTCCTTGTTTTGCCTTTTGTTCATGCTGCAGCCTCATGTTTTCTAGTTTGACTGGGCTTGGTATGAATCCTATTTCACAGCCTTCTTTTACCAACCGTCCTATCCACCAGTCATTATTAAATTTCTAGAGATTAAAAAAAAAAAAGAAAGAAAAAAAAGTCATGTACTAAGAAATTACTGTATTTGGGATAATTTTGTTATTATTTTTAATTTGCAGCTAAGCCATTTTATGTAATTCTTCCCTGCATTTAATCACTAAACTATGTTATTATGGCAATGAAAAATTGTAGTAATATTCAGAAATACATTAAAATAATTATACCTTGCAAATTATTAAAATGCTACAGTACTTAAGCAGAAACCTTTCTTCATAGACTTTATGATTCTCCTTGGCTGTTATTTCCACCCATTTCACCATCTTTATCTTTTTCTGCTTCACAGTCTTTTCCTCTCATATATGATGGTTGCTTTTGTTCTCCTTTGATGTTTCTCCTTGGTGGACATCAGAGATTTCTTCTGATCTGCTACTACCCACTGAAATAATTTTTATAGCTCTGTAATAATCTATTTTTCTTATTCCATTATATTCAGTTCTTTATTTTTTTAAAAAACCCACTACTTCTCAAACTCCCTCACTTCTCTGAATTCACTAAAATCTTCTGAAATATGACTACATTCCACTGCTTATATGTGCTCATGCGATCTACATCTTAAACATACTATGATAGATCCACGAGGAATGGATATCTTTGGATAACTGAAAAACCTTACAATTATACAAATGCACAACATAGTCCAATTAACTGAATTTCATCTATATGAAATATGAGATAATGACTAATCTAATAATATTTATTCATACACATGCAGGGGATTTTGTTTGTTTTGCAGAGGTCTGTAGAGCAGAACTATTTGCTTTTGCATTTATTATTTATTCACCATTTTTGGATGACAATAGGTCACTGTTATGCATGGCCCCACATGCAATACTCTAGGAGTTCCATGGGAATATCTACCACCAAAATAATAATTTTTGGATAATTTGGATTGTTTATGAAACTGTAAGATAACAGCTGAATGGGAAAAGAAGTTGCCTTCTTGAGTCTGAAGCTATGAATATAGATATAATAGTGCGTGCTTAACTATTTAATAAGTAGTTTTAACAAATGTTACAGTTAGGAGTAAAACATGTAAAATGTGTGGGCTCCCATAAAAAGGAATTAATTTCACTGAGAATACAACGTTACTGGATCAATGATACACAACCTAAATTGCAGTATTATTTTTCATTTTGGCTACTATAGAAATGTTGCGATGCTTGAAACCAACTTTAAGATATTTAGTTAACAAAAGATAAAGATTAAAATAAATGCACTTTTAAGTTCATAAAATATTACGGGATCTATATCACTGATCCAATGAGATGCCTTTATGAGCAAGAATATCATCATTTACTAGGGAGGTAATCTGGAATAGCGGTTTCTCAAATCTGTATTAGATGGAAACATATTATTAAAATCATAATTTTACTTGCCAAATGCTAACTAAAGGTAGGCATGTGCATTTAAAATATGTTGTAGGATAACATAGGTGGAGCAAGACTATGGCAATCGAGCCAATGGAGGTTGCCATTATATAGATCTGCTCTACGGTATACTTGAAGTCTGCAGAAGTAGTATCATTAACTTGGTAAAAGGAAGAGATAGATAATTAACAAACACCATTAAATCAAAATCTGAACAGCCACTACTTTTTAATGCTGTCCTAGAGTACAACAGACTACTATGCAACAACATTAATTTTATTATAATTGATAGAAATGCTAAATCCATAGGAATTTTTTCTTAATATAAAAATACAAGCATGTGAAATTCACTTCTGCAAAGTCTCAAAGCTAAATGCTGTGTCAGTATATGAAAAGGTTGATAAGATCCTTTTATAAGTAATTAATACTACACATAATGCTTTCTAATTTTAAAACCCACTAGTGGAAATCTTGGTAGTGAGGTGTCCAACTCTCAAGGTGCTGTCTGCGATGAGTGATTCTCTGTAATTCACCTGTGCTTGGAGTGCCAAGGGAAACATAAATATGAATTAAATGCAAAGCAGAATTACAGCCATGCATTAAAGCCTCAAAAGATTCAGGAGTGACTATGATGAAGCGCATGCTTCCTCCTGTAGGAAGGAATCCTTCATCTTTATATGTAAGGAGTTTTAATGAATGTAAACTAATAATGAAAATAAATTTCCCTCATACTTATTCACTACAGTACTTTTCACTGTCGCCTATGTACACTTTGAACTGAGGTTTTTCTTGTTTGAGCCCTCTCAGCAGCACAAATTAGGAGAACACTCCTTGCAGACAAGACGAGGACAATATTGATCCAATACGGCATTACTATGCAGGCAAAAGTTACTGGAGATCAACTCAGATTTCTTTATTTCTAGCAACCAGTTAGGTAAACAATATAAAAGCAACACTGCATCTTATAGTCAAATATGTTTTTTTACTTTTCATCTGCATAAATAATTAAAGTTTGGACATTTCAGTTCCCCAAGCATTAACTATAGGGAGCACCAAAATTACTGAAGGATCAATATCTGGTGGGATATAGAGCCTTGGAGAGTGAACAGGGCATGGCCACAGAAGATGAAGGGGAAGGACATGGCCGCTGGTCAGGGCACCCTCTTGGAGAGGTTTGACCCGACCAGATACAACAGCCACTGCTAAACGCAGGACCAGAGAGTCCAAGTCCAAGTCTGACTCCATGCGGGTCCCTCCCACCTCTCCATCCCAGCAGTGCACCCAGCCCAGGTGCAGCACCCTTCCACAACTCAGCTCTGGCCTAGCACCGCTAGACAGTCAACCTTCCTTAACCACTTAGAGAAGAAACAAGGTATTTTTAAAGGCAATTAGCGCAGAGTGCCTGTTCTATTACACTTGAAGCTGCAATAACATTTTAATCTATTTTTCCATTCCTCGGTGCTACATGCAGCCATAGACAATATAACAACTCAGCTGAGCTAAGCTTTCTTTCAAGGTATTTCTGGAGATACAGAAACGTTCAAGAAACTTTTTCTTCCTCGTTTTCTTCCATGCATATTTACATCTGAGTCTAAGTTGTGCTGTGAGGAAAAAACCATAAATTATAACAGAAAATCTGCTAACACTGTGTTTCTGGTTCATATGGAAACAGGAGAAACACTTGATGTGAAGTCTGAGATTACCATTTTGTTCGAAATTCAGATGGAATAGATGACTACACAAAATCATGTAATCTAACCAAACTGAGTTGTATTTTCCAGTGCTTCCAGACTCACCGGAGAGAATGCTGATTATTTTCTTTTGCCAGAACCCTGTGCCTGCTCATCTCTACTTTTGTCACAAGATAGAGCAGAGCAGTTCTTTTGCACTATCATCAGACAGAAAACATATTTCCTTCACTATATACAGTCTCAATCCAAATTATCCCTTTTTTGTGTGTTTGATATATATATATGGAAAATTATTATCATTAGTCATCAGTATCAAGGCACTAAAAGTCCATTTCTTTTGTTTCCTTAGTCTCTATCCACCTGTATTTCTACCTGCATACTAGGAATATTTCTTGCTTTTGCAAAGCACCTGCAGCAGCAGAATCATTGTGCATCATCAATCATAACTACTGAGGCATTTTTCAATTATCTAAAATGGGGCAAAGACATAATTTCAAATGCATGGCTAAGTTGTTCTCATCTTTAAGCTAACTTTCTAGTTCTTCTGCTACAAATTTCCATTTCCAGATGGACCATTTTGTGACAAATCACAATGGAATATGACCAGAGGCTGGGAAATCTCGTAAAATGAGGGAGTCATTTCGAAGGGAGCAGCAGGCTGCTAAGGAGGGCCTGTGTGGGAAAGTTACCAAGTTATTTGCTTCGGATTGTCTTGCAAGGAGCAGAGAAAGAAAACAACTTTAAGTGTTTGAAACTGTAAAAATTGAAAATTTTTGAAGCCAAACTACAGGAATAGAAAACCAATGTAGCAAACGCAAAGTGCCTTTTTTTGACAGTTCCTATCATCTTGAAACATCACATCAGTTCTTCAGTACATAATCATTAACAAAATACTGTCCGTACCAGGGAAGTAACTTCCGTGAAAAAAGGAGACTTGAGGATTTTGGGGTTAACTGAGATACAGTCACACAAATAAAAGAGAATCAGCCCTTGGCTGCTGAATCACAATGAACACTACAAGTACTAGAATGGTAAAACCCACAAATATTATGTCACTGAATATGCAGATGTCGATTTTTAAAGCTCTAAATAAGTGATTTTTACTAGGGAAGAAAAGCACTTGCTTTCCAAACTTCATTAATTTGATCGTAAGGAATTTGTGCCATTGCTTTTAAGGAATAGTATTTCGAAGAACATTCAGTTCTTTATACACACTTACCTTATTTATACAACATTTGTATAGTGTTTTGACAATGTGAAGTGTTATCTTAACAGTAAGAAAGAGTACCACTATTACTCAAATAGACCCTTAAAGAGAGATTAATTTACTCCTCTAGTTTTACTTACTTCTTTAACATGAAGAAAATCTTTAGCCTCAAATGAGATGGCCATGCCTGGGACTGGAACATCGTCATCATGAGCTGCACTGTACCCAACATTTGTCCGAACTGCAAATGCAACAGGTTTTGTCTGCAAAAAAAAGATAAACAGCATGAAGATTTCCCTTGCAAACACATGTATATTTACAAACATATACACAGAGGATGATTTCTGTAAGTTATATTTTTAAAATCATAAAAATTACAGAGAACTCTCAAAGCATCCATGTAAAACATATGAAAAGTCACATTTACTCACCTCAGTTATTTAATATCAACACATTTGATAGAATATAATATTTTTTCTAGCTACTAGTGTTCTGAATTAATTTGGGATAAGTCAAATCAGTAATTAGAAATCATAAACCCATTGGCAATCCATATACTACCCTCAGCTTGCAGTTCTGCTGCCACGCTTGCCCCGAGCTACGGAGGAGCACGTGCCAGCCCCAAAGTAGTCTTCAGGGAAAACACAAATTAGGAGGAGCAGTGCCAGCAGCTGCCAGTGACTCCTACACAAGACACCTCACTGCAGAGCTATTGGGCAGTAATGTGCCCTCAGATCACCAGGTCGTTACCAAATACCAGCCACAGAGAGATTTGCTGGTTCCCATAATTCATACTACAACCTATACTGGTAGTTGATATCAGTGAATTACAGGATTTTCACAAGTTCTATTTTCAAGAAGCAGTTGCAGGAAGAGTCAGTGGTACCGCCCAGCCCCCCAGTTGCCCTCCAGCCTCCTGCAAAGCTTCTCCTTCCAAGCCCCACTGGTGCTGAACACCTTTCTGCACAGGTACGGTTAAGCAGGTAGTAAAAGCTGCCATCCAGCTCAGTCCAGCCTATAGCTATAGAGGGCTTTCTCTCCCTAGATGTACAACCAGATTATATGAGAACAACCTTTATTCTGGTTTATTCTATGCCAAACAACACCCTGAGCTTGCTCTCCTGACACAGGGTATCACAGAGTATCCCTGGGACCCACCATTGTCCTACCCCAAAGTTAAAATTTTAGCCCACCCCAAAATCCTCCACACTGCTCTTATGAGCTAGTCTGAAGTCCCTATACATTACAGCTGGTAAAATAAAGACACAAACTGAGTCTCAGAGGTGCTCACAAGTGACTGAGGAAGGCGCGACATAACTTGTCATCTTAAAATATACTAAAACTTCTACCAGACAACAATTTTAGCTTCATTAGTTGGTATCCATCATCACTTTGGCTTGGCTAAAAATAGAGTATTTTTCTGAGACGACAAGCAAAAAAATATATCTCATTTCCTACATAAGGAATTGCTTCCATTTATTCTCAAAGAAGAGGATATGAAAATGTATCCCCTACTTCATGACAGCAAACCTGAACACCTGAAACCAAAAATCATGCTATATTTTTCTGATTATCAAAAATCTCTGCCTGCTCCATCCAGGATTACTCTGACAACTTGCGTAGTGGTAGAGGACAGAAATCTGTCACATTAAAATATGTGCCAAAATAATGAGAGAGATATATATAAATAATTCTAAAGACAGTGTCATGCCACATGGGCTGGAAAGGACAGTTCGAAATAAAGGGAGAGAAGGTTCCCTGTTCCTTAATTTAGGTCTAATGTGCTGTAAAAGCCACAGGGTTCCAATAAAGCAGATTTTAAAACTCCTTAAATAGGCCTGTATTTGAATGAACTACCACAGTCAAACAATTTACATCTAAATGCACATTCTAGGAAGGCTTTTTAATGTAGAAGGAGAAACAACAAGCTCTTTCATAACAGCGAGGTCAAAAGAGTCTCTATGTCCAGAATTGAAACAGGTAGTTTCAATGGAAATAAATTTTGGAAGAGGATTGAAGAATGGGCTTCATTTTTATGTGGTATTCTGGATCTAAATATGTATTTGCACAACGAGATGATCAGGAAATTATTGGGAAAGGACTTTATTCTTTCCCATCTGTTTTTTCTTCTGGAATTAGTGGAAAAATCTTAAGAATCTTAAGAAAGTCTGGGTAGAAGGGCTTTAAAGACTGAAACTGGTACCATTTAAACAGGCACTTAAACTGGAAAGCCTATGGCAGACTAAAAAATTAAACACAGCTGAATATATTTACAGGTTGAAATAACAGATCCCAAGAGTTCAATGTCTTTCTTGGTGTTTAGCCACAATTAGAATATTGCAAATAGTCGATTGCTTTTCTTTGCAGGTCATCTGTTCTAGAAAAAAAATAATAAATTAACAAATTAGAGTACTATGTGAAACGCAATAATAAAATAAATAGACAGTAATTTTTAAAGTGTCTGCTTTCTTTCAACATGGAAAATCTCATTGCTGTTGGAACATGCTGGAGATGTTACTCAATAGATACAGGTTATATAAACAACTTGATTATACTTGCACTGTGCAACAGCAAAAAGTTCAAACCAGAAATAATACTTAACAAATACACAGACACAACTGATAAGTGGATCAAATTCATCCATTAAGAGGAAGAATATGTATAACAAGAGGGAATTGGTTTAGATGAGTTTACTAGATGTTCTTATTAGCTACCATCACATGTTAGAAAATGATTGTCACGATTTTTTTATACACATAAAAACCACAATCAAAAACCAATAGCTGGCTTAACTCATTGTGTTGGGCATCTTTCTCATACCCTGAACTCTTCCAGCATGCAACAAAAGGAGTTTAGGCACCTAATACAAATTTCTGGATTCCAGTATGAGACAGGTATGTAAATGCTAGGCACACATGTCCCTTAATAAGCCCTTAATAAGCCCTTAATAAGTTAACCTTGTCATCACACAGATGAACTGTTAGAAGGGCATCGAGATATGATTATGCATTCATGATAGTATTTCTGAAAATGGGCATTTATGAGAATGATCATCCAAAAAATAAAATTTGGTGATTCTACCACATCAATTTAAAAACCTTGTAGTGTTGATGCAACACGGATATGTCTGCTTTCCAGCAGCTCAAATTCACATCTTATTCCACTCTTCTACAATTCTCTCAGTTGTTACTAGCACTCAGTTACCCTACATAAAAGATAGCTAACTCTTACAGAAGTGGACATTGCACACAAAAAAAAAGAGTAGTCATATAGGCATTGAATTCAGTGATCTTATGTATCTTCCTTAAAAACAAGAGATAACATAAATTACTGGGCTTTAATATTCATACAAAACCCCACAACTTTCCTGAATTTAGAAATTACAGACTAACAGAGTGGATGCTTTCCATGCTATTACTCATTTCAATACTGAAAATACAGATATGAATAAGCATTAAATTGTCAAATCTCCTAAACAATACTTCACCATTAAACGGTACAGCAGGGAATAAATCATTCATCATAATTAAGAATGATCTTTTTGTTAAAGCATAGTAAACTGTCATTGTAGAAATGTATCTCAGAACAAGAATGGAAATACTAAGGAACAATCTTTGCCAAACACTGATAGAAGGAAGACATGCTTGCTTATCCATTCTCACGTTTGGTATATACTCTACTGAATCTAAAAATGCTCAACAGAGTATTGTGATTTACTCCTAGTAGTATCAGTGGATGAAAGACTTTAGCCTGACTAATGACTTTAAAATCTTTGCTGCATTGCCACAAACAGACATCTTCAGCAAGTTAATGTCCTTGACATACTTAGAAGTCATCTAAAATTTCCTATTAAAGGGCAAAACGTGACTACCCAAGAAAAATGGCAACTACTCCAGAACTATCTTAACATGAAATATAAGTAACAGGTAAAAAAATCCTCTCTCATTTTCTACCATCGAAAAATTAATGTAAAACTCTGAGTAGAAAAATAAAGCAGAACACTGAGCTACAGATATTCACAGAAACTTGATGTCCCATTTTAGATACTTGTCATACCAGTAGAAAGAGAGACTGAATCACCATGGGGTTAGACTACAATAATTCATCTAATTGAATATTTAAAATTAATTAATTTATAAATGTTAAATGCTAGCCTTTTTACATAAATAAAGAATTCTGAAAGTTTCATAGAACTGTTAAATTAACTATTTTTTCTTTTCTTGAACTACATTATCTTGAACTAAAAAAATCCAGTTGTTATGTAATTAGGGCCTTATGTAAAAAAAAAAAAAAATTTTTTTGACATACGCTTATGTATATTTTAAAATACAGCTAGCATTTGCTTACATATTCTACGGTTCTAAAATTAGACTGGGTCAAAACAGTTAAGCACTTTCTGTTCGTTCTCTAAATCTCCATGAAAATATGATGGCAGTTTAGCACTCAGTTAATCCACAGGCTGGACTACAAGGACAGATGCTCCCAGATGTTAGAGTTTAACATTTCATCTCTCTCAAGAGAAACTATGTAGCCCCCAAATATTCACTTATCTTCAGAATGAATGCTTCCACCTTGTTTTCCTTTTTTCCCCTGTAAAAATACAATATTCAACAGCCCAAATAACCCTACAAGGAGAACACTAACCAGACCATGATCATTACCAACATCTGTACCACTAGGGCAGCAGGGAACACACTCTGGAATGGGGTTCTTCATGAAAAAAAATCAGCTTCTGATGTAAACTCAGAATATAAATCAACAAAACCTTATTTACCAACTGTTAAACCAACTTTGGTTCTACACTATAAATTAAAGTGGGACTAGGAAGACCTTATTTAATTTTCTCTTTTTCCATCTGGATCTCACTTCCTTTTGGTTCACAAGTTATATTCACTATATACATCTTCATGCCAACTGTGATTACTAAGTCAGTATTATTTGCAGTATTATTATACTCTACTACTTATATTCCCTCACTCTTTTTTTATGACTAACTTGTATTGAATGCACACATGAGCATTTGCACATTGTATCTGTCTCAGTCAATTTGGCAGTTTAAATGAGTTTGCACCTGCTCAGTTGAGTTTGATTTTAAGAAATACTTCACTCATTAACAGAGCAAAAGAATACAATCTGTTTTCTAGCAATGTACTTAAAACATGACAGGACGCTTTTTTTCCTATAACTCATTTCAGATCTTTTATACTGTGCCATAAACCCAGTAGACGTAGCCCCTAGGGATCCCAGCCCAGAAGGTAAATTTTCTGACACAGAATTTGCTCATAGAACAGGTCATCTCCCTCATGGCCACTAATTTTGGGAATGTTGCTTGATAATTGAGGTATCTCTATTCCCCATCCACTACCAGAATGTAGAAAAACAGATTAGAGCATTCTCCAAACCATTTTCATTTACACCTGAGGTTGTCCTGCATGAAGCAATGACTCCAGGGCTATAGAAATACAAGCAAGGTTTAAGGCTGCCTTTACTTTCTTCAGTAGTAGGAGATGAAGATCTAGCGTCTCTGATCCATCAGATTTCTCACTCTATTACATCATTCCCATGGTAGAGGTACAGTGCATTTACACCAATTTTAATGAAACCAGAAGGCTACTCAGAATGCATCCTTTATGAAAGTAATGCCAGCTAAGTCAAGAACTGACTCAGAAAATTACTTCAGTTATCACTTTGACAAAGTGCTTGTCAAAGTTGGCATCTGTGTTAAAGTTTGGAAAATTTGTCTCAAAGCAAGGCTCCTCCCTCACTATTTCTACATAACGCTACATATGCTTCATCATACCCACTTCTCACGAATGCTTGTAACATCATCCTGAAAGCAAGGAATTCTCTTTCTCTTAGGTAATGAATATAACGTGTCTCTCTCGAAACACTATCACATTTGCACTCATGAAAATTTAAAACACCACACAATTTTTTTCAGCTGGGAAAGATGATACTACTACTGAACTTTTCATTAGTAGTCTTGGTAGGGAGTGGTAAGGAGTAAATATAATCTATGTTTGGCACTATTTCCACAGAATAGCCCTGTACATACTGTTTGGGCCATAAGCAATATTAATACCCCACAGAGGACAAAGATCAATAGCAATGTGATGGCATGATAACTGCTGTCTTAAAATATGTCACTTTTTTGCCCTGCTGTTGACTGAGAGTCAAATACACAAAAGTAGTTCAAAACCTAGATGTTTTACAGAATTACATGATTTCCATCATTATTTTAAAAAGTTTACAATGTTATGAAATATACACTGTCACAAAAGCAGCTCAAAAATGCAAAACCAAACAAAAATAATAAAATAAATTTCCAATTTTAGATTTTTTATTTTGTACACTGATTTATACATCTGTTACACAAGAAATAAAAATCAAATCCACCTGAGTACACAAACAATTCACAGGAAATTTACGTCCTAAATGTTGATTATTGCTGGAGCCTCATTACAGATAAGTAATTGTCCAATCTTGAACAATAGCATCTGCTCAGCAATCTCGCTGCTAAGGAAGCAACAACAATGGACGGATGTCCCAATAGAAAACTAGAGTATACCCACTGCCACTAAAAGTAGTGATCAATAATAAGACTTGCCAGCAAAGATGAGGCCTTCTTTTATTGGCATGGCTGTATGCAACAAACAAGCCGGTAGCAAGACAGAAGCACAGAATAATTGATGTTGGAAGGGAACTCTGGTATCACCTAGTCCAACTCCTGCCCAAAGCAGGTCTGGTTAGATCAGTCTGCTCAGGGCTGTGTCCAGGCGAGTCTTGAGCACCTCCAAGGTCAGACACCACAACCTCTCTGGGCATCCTGCTCCAGTATTTGACCACCCTTATGGCAAAAAAAACCATACAGGAACTGTGGTTCACTCGTATATCTATGAGTCATGGACATAAAAATCTATACATAGAAAACAAATGCTGGATTTTATACTCCAGTACAAGGAATATGAAGTGTTATTACAGGTGGAAATCATCAGTTTCCAGTTTTAATTATAAATATATATATATAAAAGATATCTAAATAGAAAGAAGGGGGTGCGCACGTGTGTGTGTGTGTGTGTGTCATATACTATTATTTCAGGTTAAGACAGCAGTTGTATTACTTTCCTACAGCAGACAGCACTGCCCTCACAACCATCTAATGCCTGAGGCTCAAGTCTTAGATTAGTGCCTCCCTGTGCAAGGTGTTGTACTCAGGATTTCCAACAAAGCAAAGGAGCTGGAAAACAAAAGTACAATGGGAGAACAAAACACAATAAAATTGTAGTTAATAAGTAGCAGCCTGAGTACAACAATGGTATAAGGAGATTCAAACTCTTCCAAATTATTAAGGTCTTTGATAGTATGGATGTCTCCTGAGGGACTTGGGAGAGAAGTGGTCAGCCAGGCAGGACATGTAGTTCTGGAGCCAAACTTACTGACTCAGGCACTAAGAAGTTATTTGATCTGAGTATATTTTACCATCTATTTCCAAAACTAAGGCAACATGAACTATGCCCAGCCACTACCAGTGCTTGCACTGCTACCTTACAAAGGGTTGGCTCACCAAATTCTTGCCTAGGAAACATCACAACCACTGCTCTCTGGTGTCTGACACTAACTAACATGCACCCTCTTGCAAGAGCGGCCAGCAAGGAGATGTGCCTGTTACACAAGCCACCACCACAATCAGCTTTCCTCTTGGACTCTCTTAAGCAAGCTTTAAGAGTCGCTGCACAGAAATCCAGCTGTTAAAGCTTAAGTGTGATTTTTCCCTAGGATTGAGCCCCATTGGTGAAATTTGCTGAGGAAATCTCTGAGTCCTTCCAGTTCCTTGGTATCCCTGCTACAGCAATGCCTGCTCTCAATGTTAAAGAAAAGAAGGGAAGTTTAATATATCCACCTGGTACAAAAGAGAGTCTGCCAGATCCATTTTTTCTTAACAATAGTTAGGCTTAAGAGAATTTTTTTTGTCCTCTCATACTCTCTAGAGATACTTTTGTTCCTATTTTAGCTCATCTTCACACACAGCTTGAAAGTCATGCTTCCTACTTCCTTTTACGAAATCACATTTGAATAGAGAGTCACCGATGTCGGTTTACATTCAGCTCAGGAGGCAGCAAAGACTGAAATAGCTTTAGTGACGCACACAGAGCACTCTCATATGAATGGGGTCTTTTTTTATTAGAGCATAATGCCAAAACTCATCGGTGGCCGTGTGTTGTCTGCATGCAAGTGTGTAAGAAAGGTGGCTCTTTGGTACCACCCACCTGGGGAGTTAAGGGGAACAACTGGAAACAGGCACAGCTGAAGAAGTCTGTTTGTGCTTACTGAAAACATGCTTATTCTGGTTGCAAAGACCAGCAGATGAAAACTGTCGTTTGCAGTAAAAATACTGTGCTGGGATTGATTTCAATTTCTTTTTTTCAATGTCACAGTGAGGACATTTTATGCTTATGAGACATTTTAAGCTGATGAGACAGAATTTTAGTAGATCTTAGCTTTTCGGCTAAACTGAGGTTCACATAGAAAAAAGATCTGCAGTAACATTTTCAGGCTATTCACAAAGAAAAATTCTCCAGGAAAAGCATAAATCTGTGACACATCAAGCTAAAGTAAACACTAAATAAATCAACAATGCAATGGTTGGTTAAATATGTAGATACTATTATCAAAAGCTCCTGAAAAAAGCTTTATCATTGAAAATGTTTCTTAATTCAGTATTATGCATGCAAGTGTTATTGCTAGTTCCAATATTTAAATAATGCTGCACTTCATTTTGTCAGTTGGATCAGAAAGTCTCTATGACTGCTAGAACCAAAGGTTAGTATTGTTAAAATGTTTCACTTAATAAAAGTTAAGCATGTGGTTTTTAAGAAACTATGCTGAAAAATTCTTCCTTTACTAGAAACATACATTTTGTAGCTAGACTGCTGTATTTCCAGGAGTTAGATGAATATGTGTTCCAAGGATCATATTTTAGCGTTTGAAAAGTCAAATGTTATAGTAGCTCCTAACTAATAGCTGAACAAAAACTAAGGAGTTATGTCAGCACATAGTAAACACTAGAACTGACTCAATGCTCCTGACCCTTTCACACGATTACGTTTCATGGTCATAGCTCATGTTATCCTACTCTTCAACTGAGTACCTATTGTTTGTGTAGGTCTTGCACTATCTGAGATCCTTCTTATATATAAATTCAAATGGAATCTCTACTGCAAATCTCCCTGATAGCCTACATACAGATTAGAGAAATTATAACATATGGCACATACATTTAAACCTGTGCTGAAAGAACACTTATTAAAGTTGAAAGTTAAACATCCCAGACTTGCGAAAAATGAAAATGGAGGTACCTTTAACTTAGGAGAATGGTGGTGGTATCTTTAACTTAGCCCTCACTAAGTACAGTGTTATGGTATAAGCATTAACTTCATAATCATATATTCTCCTGCACCTCAGTACTGTATCTTATTTACACACAGGATCTCCCCTTGTGACAGATCAAGAATGGATGAAACACAAGGAGCTCTCTATAATATCCTATACTCCTCTGATGGATTAATTTTTGCCATCAAAGAGTGAGACTCACTCAGTTCAACAGAGAAAGGCAAGTAGTCTCTAAGGGATGATTTCTCTCTTTTAAAATGGCATGAATCACCTTTTGCCTCTCTATCCCCCAAGCAGGGAAATAAAGCACCAATCCCTAGTTATCCAGGCATACCAAATCCTATCCACTACATAGGGTTATGGATGGCAGGTGTCTCAAATTTGTTACTCAACATTAATGGAAACTTTTGGCCTCAATCTGTGACTTAGCGGCCCAGCTGCCACACTGTAAGGACAAATCAATGGTCATACAACATTCACACAGCTTCTGCACAAGGCCCCACAAAGAAAAGAAATCATTAGAGAACTGAATAGTTCTCCCTTCTTAATATGCAGTTAATACAACACTGGGCCACTATGAGAAGGAGAACAAGAAAGGAGAAAAAAAATAATCAACAACTAACTTGTTAAATATATTCAGACGATACAGTAAAGACTATAGCATTATATATCTGCACAGGAAAGTTCAGCTAGCACAAACCACTTTACATCTTTCATTTTCTAACTTTGGAGTACCTGATATTGTATACTCTTGTTTTTTCTAAATTTAATTTTGTGTGTGTATATGCAATTTTTTATGTTTAAATAAAAAAAAAAAAACCAACAAAAAGATCCCTTAAGTAACACATTTATAGTGTCACGCTGAAATTTTCATACACCATCAGTATGACTGAAATCTTTACACACACTGCCAAAAACTCCTTGCAACTTCAATCACAGAATTAACAGACTGCACATGGTTTAATATTCCGTAAGAGGAATAGCATCAGAGTTGAGGCATACTTTGGCTGTGCTCTTCTCAAATATTTGCTGAAAGCAAAACAACTGTGAGACTTGGGAACTAGAGCTATTTAAAGCAAAGCTAACCAGAAACGTAGTTTTATCTGAAATCTTTCTTTTTGAAAAAAAATAAAGTTTACCTGAAGTTGATACAAAGCATAAAAAAACCCCATTAGGCCAAATATCTTTATTTTGGCAGAATGTCAAACAAAAGAAGAATAAATTCTATGTCACTAACTTAATCTATTATAATTCTCCTGTATCTGCTGTAATCGTCCTGCCCTTTGGGTAAAACCACACATTTTGAGTCCTCAGCCTGGCCATCACTGTGACCGTGCACATCTGGGAGACCAGTGAGTGCTTACCCCTTCCCCTTCTCTTTGCATGGAAGAGTTCCTGGGAGATTCAGCACCAGCAGAGCTGCTGTTGCATTGCAGTTCTCCTGCCCTGTTACAGGAAGAGTCACGGCCTTGCCCATATGTTCTTGAGATCCCTTTTTGTCAGAAAAATCCTCCAAAGATTTAGCATTAAGTTAGAGCAGCACGAGGGCTTCTCTGACATAAGCCAGGAACTAGGCAGAATCATGCAGGGGAGAAGCCAACATAGGAGTGGCTAAAAGCCAGGCTTTGGGCCATTCTTTGTCTGAGCCATGCCAAGAGAAGCCCATAATCACAGCCTAAAGATTTATGAGAGCTCTCATCCTGTACCTGTCCAAAACCACTCTCTCGTAGTAACGCGCTAGAAACAGATTTTTTTTCTCTTTAATATTTCCCAATATTCTTATTTACTTTTTCTTAAGACATCTCATTTGGATTCCTTGCTTGGAGCACAACATAAAACAGGTTTCCTGGTGGGTGTATGACATGCAAGAGTGAAGTGCTGTGATGATGATATCCTTACAGAATACATTATACAGCTGGTGTGCAGCTAGTGATCTAGCCAGCAGATGAAACACTAGCTGGCAATAAACTTTACTCTTATTATAGCCGTAGAACTGCTAAGGTTTATTTCCAGGTTGGATGTAGCAAGAGTTATTACAAAAGCATTCAATAAAATGACACAGAATTCTAACAATTTTCTCTCCGTAAGAAAAAGAGACACGTCATCAAAATGCAAAGTGGCGGTAAGAATTCTATTTTGTGTTTCTAGACATTTTTAATTTACTCTACTTTGGCTCAGTGGACTGAATTTTCTGTGGGTATGAAGGGATATAGTTCCTTAGGCTGAACCAGAGCAACTGGAGCAGCCCATGCCAATCTTAACAGGGAATCAACTTGAGCAAGACAATACCCTTGTATGATACAGATGCCTATCTAAACACAGTTGTTTTATCCACAGACAACAGTTACACAAACTAGCATCTTATTCACAAGCAGTTGTCATTTACACATTCAACAGTACACAGGGCTTTCCATGCCTTCACCTGTTGTTACAACAGGTTCTCCTAGGAAGTGACTGCCACTGGTGTGAGAATCAGCCCTTCTCCCCTCCAACCCCCAAATTGTCTTGCCCTTTATTTTGTATGGCTTAGTTTATATTAGAGAAACTCAAAATTTAGTTTCTTTCTCATTGCCACGTACTGTAGAGGGGAGAACACCCAGAGAAGGATGAGGATGCTCATCAGAGGACCCCATCACTTCTTTTTCCAGCTGGTCCATGGGAGTCTCCCATTACCTTTTCTCCCTTTTTTTTTTTTTCTCTCCCCTGTTTTTTTTTTAATTATTTTTCCCCCAAAGTATCTTTCGCTATAAAGAGTTAATGCATGTCATCAACTATGGATCTGGTGATACAGTGTTGTGCATGTAAGCGTACCTCAATACCCTTTGTGCATCAATACCATTTACACACAATACAAAGAATTAGTGGACAGCAAATATGGTTTGCTAATAAGCAACTAAAAGTCTCCATACTTTACAGATTCTGAAAGAACAATTTAAAAGTCTGTATCTTTCCTCTAGTATCAAAATCACATAAAATCCATGGCTATACTCCAAGGAGACCTGCAATCCTTTTTGAATTGCTGGTAGTCAATCAGAAGGTTGTAAATGGCCATTATGGCATCACTCCTGTGCACAAAGTGATACTGGGGATACACGAAAACAGATGGAAGAATTTTGCTCTTTATTTATTTTTTAATTTAAATGAATTTTATTAATAGCCATATTCTATTTCCATATTTACTTAAAGAAATTAAGAGATTGGAGTGAAGCTTAAAAGTAGACTATTAAGCTGCAATGCTGTTAAAACGTTATATTTTTGTGAATAAAGCCTGTTTACAAGATATGGAGAAGGGAGTGACAAAATAAAATCCATAGGTATTATTTAAATAATATATTTTAATTGTGTTTTACATTTGTATTTCACCCCAAAGAAATACTGTTCTTTGCTAGCGTGAATAACTTTTTAATTGGTTGACTGGTATCAAGTTCAAGATTTCTAGTGCTTGTTTTTAGAGCTTTGTTCATTTTTTGAGTCAGACATTGGAAGACAAAAGTATGTTTTTCTGGTTTTCAGCTAAAATGAATCCTTTTCTGCACAATGGGAATAAAAACTACTTAAAATTAATAAATATAAACACAGTATTAACTTTATGCAGCTTTGTAATTTTTTTATTACTTGAATGCAACATTAGCTTAAGTTTTAAAATTTTCATTATAAAATAACACTTATTTAATATAGTGCATGATACTGTGATGGGTTTATATGTGTTGGTTTCACATGAAACAATACAGACTGTGTATCTAATTAATGAGCATCCTTTCATTTGTTAAAAACTGAAAACAACTCACTCATCTGTTTACATACCTCTGAACAATTTACACAAATTTTTTGTTGTTGCTTTGTGTTCTCACCAATATGGTAACTGAAAGGAACTGGAAGTCCACTGTGCAACATAAATCATGCCTTAATTAACAAAACAGAGTTGTGTGATAATTTGCATAATTAGAATTTACATGAAGGAGATGGCATTTTCTGGAAAGGAGAAGAAATATGTTGCCTAGCATAACAAATACGTAGACCACCTCTAAGGTTCAGAATGCACTGTGAGATTGACCATTGAAAGTCTCTGATTTAAGGATAAAATTAAGGGGAAAAAAAAGCCAAGTAAGGGACACCTTATAAGCAATCAAGCCTGGAGAAGATGATCAGGGTTTTAATTGAATAATTACCAATCATACAAAAATATGTCATTGTCTTAATGGCATATTTAAACTATGTAGACATTTACTGAGAATGGAGCCAAGCAGGATAAGAGTAACACCTTTGCAAGTGCTGGAAACCTCAAGTGGGGAAAACAAAATAAAAGAGGCTCTTCTAGGTTTGTTTCTCACCAATTGATAGAAACTGTTTAAGAACATGAAAGTGGAAAGAAATAAGTGCTCATGAAATGGAAAAACAACAGCGAGGAAAGATTGATAACAGGAGAATGAATGCAATGGTCTCTGGGAAAGCAGATTTTAATATAATTTCAGTGTATTCTCAAGTATAACTGCTTCCCATGGGAAGCAGTTCTGAAGCAAAAAAATTAGTTCAGGAAAGTGACAGGTCCTCAGTGAAATAATATTAAGGGCACAAGCACAAACTAACCTATATGAAAAGATGGAGAGTACATAACCCGAAACTTAGGAAAGAATACTAAAGGGGAAATTAATATGAATACAACAGAGCCAACAAAGAGGGGAAAAAAATAATTCATATAAAATTCTATACAATTAGTTAGCAATATTGATTTTTTCCCCTCCTGTTTTTAAAGTATATTAATAGTAAAAAGGAAATCAAGAAAAGGGTTTTCTCATCCAAAGGAAAAATCTAAAACTCTATGCTCCTGACAAAGCAGAAATACCATGTATATTTGGTTCAGTCTTCAATTTTTAAAAAGTTTGCTATTACTGCATGTTTAAAGGGGGAAAAAAACAACAAAAAACCCAACCAACTGAACAAAAAAAACCCAAAACCCCAAACCCCAAACCTACCTGATGATGATTTCATAAAAATTAACAGTAGAGAAAGAAAAGCACAGGTGAGATAGAGGTTTAATAAAACTCTAGCTATAGCATATTTGCTCTGGCGATCTTTGAGCCATAGTAAGTGGAGAGAAAGGACTACGACAAATGCAAGAACAGTCAAGCTAACTTCAGTTTCTTGAAAAACATAATTAAAATTAAAAGCTTATGCAGAGAAAGCAGAAGATAGCAAGGAAAACCTTTGTAACAAAATATGTCACACAGCCCTAACTTCTTTCTATTGGAGACTACAGAGCAGAGAACCCTCTCTCTGCTGGAATGACCGATGCTCTGAACTTTGCTCCTCTAATAGATTCACAAACAAGCTTTAAAAGTATTGCTGAAATAAAGGGATTGCACAATGGACTGGAAAAGTTAACAGTAGGTTGCCATCAAATATGGAAGATGGATTAATTTATTTTCTGCGGCTTTGTATCCCTTATCCATTACCATTCAGTATTTCCATTAACTATTTGGATGATGAGATACAGAATGTCCTTCTTAAATTTACAAATGATACTGAACTGGAAGAAACTAAATGAACTGTGGAAGAAAGCAGCAAGACTTCAAAATTGTCTTTATAAACCAGAAGAATGATCCAAATGAAAAATAGATGAGAATTTAATCAGGAAAGCTGCAGATGATCAGACGGCACTCATGAACTCTGTAACTGAGAAATTTTTAACCAACTTGACAATTGTCCTAATGACAGGATTTAAGGACTGCATCACAATTAGAAGTGACTGTCATACATGTGTGAAAGACAGTACCCCATGGAAGATGACCAGGCAAGAACACAGCTCACATTGCCCAAAATAATTTTTCCACATGATTCAAGAGGGGCTGGGGCCTCACTCAGCACGTTCTGCACCATCTTGGGCGCAGTGCTGCAAGAGGGTGCAAGAAGAAGAGAAGTCATTTGGACAGGAACAGCAATGATGATTAGAGGTGTAGAAAACAGTAGGGAGAACACAGAAACATTACTTATTTTCTAACTGCCAGAGGTTTTAAGAATAAGTTACACAAATAACTATAAGGAATTGCTTATAAATCATGAGTTGATGTAGAAGAACAGACTTCTTGGGAATGCCTTGAAATCCCTTTAAGTCTTAATTTTAGTTTAGTGTATGAGCTCTTTCACATTTACATAAGTTTATTTTAAAAAACAAAATATGTCACTTATTAAACTCATTTAATTTTAGGTTTTATTTCCAGTCTTTGCCAGCTATTATGTCAAAAGTGTGATCATTTAACACTACTTAAGTATCAAAAAAACCCAAAACACAAAAAACAAAAACCACCAAGAAAATAACCCCCAGAAAGATGACATCAACCACCAGGCAACGGACTGTAGAAATTAACATTCACAAAACAGTCAAACTCTCTCCCTGTTTCACTACTTCCACTTGCTTGGTCAAAAGCATACCGGACTTCACAGAGTCACCAGCACAGCTAATCTCTTCTCTTTTGCATATCTGATACTATTGTTTTCTATGAACAGAGATATTTCTAGTTAATTATTTTTTACCTACTTTTTGTCCCCAAAGAAAACAGATGGGCTTTATATACATTTCTATTGATTAGTTAATTATCCTTTCCTGCTACTCTATGAACTTCTCATGTGTTTATTAATCTGGCATCTAGGTGCTATACATGAAAATTCATAAAAGCATTCATATGCAGCTCACAATGGCAATAGGCAGGCAGGGAGAGATGCATAAAAAAAGACCAGACCCAGACGGAAAAATTCTTTTTCTTGGATCATAAAAGAAACAAAGTGAGGTTTATTTCAACTGAAAAAGTTACTAAGTTGCTGAGCAGAAAACAAGCCTTAACGAAAAGACCAACCCTACTCAGGGCAGAAGTTGCCTTTCTCATTTCGAGTTTTCTCAATTTCATGAAGTTTTTTGTTCTAGTCTCAAGTAGTTTCAGGAGTTTTGAGCAGACTTCAGGTTCATCAGGAATTTTTTTTATCTTGTTCCTGTCATTGTGGTAAGAGGGACAAGAGAGGATCATGGCAGAAGAGCAGAATCACCAGAAAGGAGGGGCAAGCCCTCGTGTGCAGGAAGATTGCTCCTACAAGAAGAGCAAACAGAGGCCCATGTGCTGCAACTGCTGCTCTGTTCAGACGGTGACAGTGCTTGCTGCAGAGGGTACAGCTGTAGAATACAGACCCAGGAGAGAGGGAAGGAGCTGCAACTCAAGTATCTCAGGTAGTGCATGTGATATGTCATCATCTGGGGAAGGGTAAGATGGCACACAGGCCAAACACCTGGATATTCATCACTTCCAGACAACCCAGGTCAGGAGATGCTACCAATGACTCTACTGAGAGAGAAACATAACTAGGTGGTATAGCAGCATGGAGAAAAGATATGGAAATGAAGGGATCCCATGCAAGGGTTCTGGATGCTTATGCAGGGAAAGCAGAAGATAACAATGGCACTAAGCTGTTTCCCAGATATAAAGAAGTATTTACTACTAAGACTTTTCTTTATATATGAAAGATTTGTCCACTGTATGAAACTGAGGAGAGAGAAATAGTGATGTGCTGCCTCAATAGTCAAACAAAAGGCTCTAGATGTATTTAAACATGTCTCCAGAGGACATAGTTCACACCAGTACAGTTTACACCAGAAAGTACTGCCTGTGCTGGAATAGCCCCAGAGTACTACTGACTTCAGTTTTGGGCAAATAAAACTGTAAGGACATAACTTGGAGAACTAGTTACAGTTTATGGGAATATCTGGGAAAACAGCAAAGGAAGGGAAGAAAATGTAGAAGCACTTGGGCATCTTTTGCAATTGGAAAAGTAGCACGTTAACCTTCAGCAGTGAGTTTGGTTGTAGGTAAAAAGCAGCAGTCTGTCTTGCGTGGGAGACTGCCACACAGGCTGATGGGTTTGGGAAGGATACATGCCTTGGTGGGAAGCACAGGCCAAGATCCCCAACCCCATGAGGAAATGGGTTAGATTAATACTGAAGAGAGACAGCCTCCTCCAGGGACATGCAGGGAGCAACCTACAGAGAGAAAACGTCATTTTATAGTAGGTCAGGTCAGGTAGCAACTTATTGAGACACAGAAAGTGTGGGACAAGCAGCCCATAAAGCCCTCCTTGATCCCTCACTATAAGGGGGCTGCCTGTGTTTGTAGGGAAGAGAAGCAGATGAAGCTGACCACGATGGTGGCAGGTGTTTCTGTGAACAGAAAGATCACAAAAAGACAGAAACAAAATGGGAAGTATGTCAGGAGACGGAAGCTCAGAGGAGCCAGAAAAAACAGCCAAACATCCTGCACTGCTGAAGCCAAAGGACATTACCAAGAAGTTAACATTAGCATTCAGCCCTGCCCCCAGAGTCAACCCACAAAACCCAAGGCACAGAGAGAAAAGCACCAGGTATCTGCTATTCCCAGGTTAGTCCCCACCCTAAAGCCACCAGACAGTACAGTGATTTCAACACCCACACTCCCAAGAAACAGGCAGGGAAAAGGATAAGAGACATGAACAAGGTGGTACTCCAAAGGGCATTTTGCTTCAGGATTATCTGCTGCAGGGAGGCTAAGATAGGAGTGTCAGGTAACCATGCCTTGGCCTCCACAGGCCAGACAGGGAAGTGTTAGAACTTGCTGATCCAAAGCTTTTTACACCCACCAGAGATGTGACATTTAAAACACCCTGAGGCCTGAAAACTGTCACAGAGGAAAAATAAGTAAATAAAAAAGCAAAGAAGGCAGAAGGAGTGAGACAGCTTAAACTGTGAAAGAGCGTGTTAGGAGAGAAATCTATGGGACACTGTTGTGTCACTTGTCTTTGAGCAGCAGTCGACTGAGCTCGCTGCACTACAGGAAGCAGCCCCTGCACATGAGCTGGTACCACCCTGCATCACAGCTCTGCTCATGGAGAACACTAGTAGAAATAGCGGTAGATCTGGCCTTTAGCTTTACCTCTGACGTGATTACTACAATGGTCTCCTCAACTGGCAAAAGCATAGCAGCCAGCAAAGGACAGTGCCTATTGCTCAAAATATACTTTAAAATTCATTCCTTCTCCTCCTTTTCCCTCTGTGCTTCCCCCTCATCGCCTTCAACTGTTGTGCCAAGCATTAAAGGATGGTCCTAAGCATATCCAAAGTACAGAACTGCTCACTATCTGCCTGCTCTATGTAGCTTGGCAGACCTTGCTAAAATGTGTATGTGTTGACCCAGGGGTCACAGAGAGGAAGAAAAATCTGGTAAGTGACCAAAATCTTAAAAAAACCCAGTGTCACAATGAAGAGTAGCTGAGGCATTTTGATGGATAGTCGCCTGGCCTCAGTTAAGACATTTTTGTCATGCCCCCCATCCTCCCTGAGCACAGCACTACAGCAAGGTGAGCATGAAACTACTGAGCACTGGCTAACAGCCCCGGGTGGCAGGACTGGCCCTAGATACACTCCCAGAGTCAGAGGCAGCTGCTGGTCAGGCAGCAAGTCTGCCACCCTATGTATCGATTCTGGGGTTTTTTGTTGTTGTATGAAACTAATTGAAAAATAAATTTCCAGTATAAATCCTCTCTTTTCCAGTTGTTTGCACTTTCACAATTAGAGGTACAAAAGAAACACCATGTAACTTTTCTCATCAGTTAGATTTGTAAATCGATTCCTTTTATTTATTCTCATTTTACGTAAAAAGTCAAAGGCAAAAGGTATAAACAGAGTCTAAGTTGAAAGTAACAATTTTATTCCCCCTTTTTTACAGTCCAGCTTGGTATAATGTGTTCTGGACATGTAAGTCAATGTTCCCATAAATCTCCCAAAGCCCAACCCTTTCTGATTTCCCAGCACCAGTACTATTTACCCACAGTTCTTCTTTTTTTTCCTGCACAGAATCAAATTAGCCATTTCTGAATTCAGAAAGAAGAAAAGGATATTGGTTTTATATTAGTCTTTGTATTGAGACTGTATTTTTCTTTGCTTCTGACATTCCGAAGCACTGGAATTACAGGAAACCAGCAGACCAAAGGAAAAGTGTTTCTGAGACTTTTACACTGGGTGCCCAAGGGAATGAGGCTCACGGCATCAGACTCCGAGCCTGCACGGTACTGTGCTCTGGTGCTCGCCTGTGCAGCCATCCCACACACCGTGACCTCTGCACCCAGTAAGTTTTCAGTCTTTCACACAAATTTGATAAAGGAAGTAGAAGTCTATACATAGCAAGTTCTCTTAAGTTTCGTGACAATAGGCAAGCAGGTAAAAGCAGAAAAGTGTAAACAGTGCAACTAAAGCACAAATGTCAACCACACTTTGCAATCAATCAAAAGTCAAAGTCACAGGAAAAGAGCATTTAATGGCAGAACTGGAGAACTCCTGTGTTTTGATGGTAGCACAATAACATGAGAGCCTCAACAAAGAGAAATTCAGTATGAAAAAGGATCCAGGGTCTACAAACTACATTTATTATCCTAAATATCAAATTAAGTTAAATACTAAACTCAACAAAAGGTAACATCAAGATACTCTGTAAAAAAGTTGTGTTCTTTCAAGCATCCTGTGAGAGTGTTTTTCTGCCCTGTGTTACAAGGCAGCAGTGAAGAGCACACTGCCTTTCACCTTAGTACATTAGTACATTTTCACTTTCAGCTTAGTACATTATACCAGATTTGGTATTTGAATTATTTCAATTAGCATTGAAACCAGCAAATTAATTCCTCAGGAAGCAGAAGCCATAGCTGCCCCAGTGACCCTTGAGAGGTTCAGGAAAAGCTTAGAGCCTTTAAAAGCATAGCAGACATAAGTAACCAGCAGATCACCTATCATAAAAACTGTTTCCTCTCTGGAAAGAGAAAAATCCTACCACCCCAGTGAAAAGACATTGGAAGACACCTCCTTCTTCTCAGAGGGGGATATTTAGTTGAACTGCTGAGAGAAGCACCATCCCGTGGGATGCAGAAGGGGAGGGAACAGAGGGAGGGGACTTTAATTCCTGGGAAAATGCCTCATGAGGTCAGGAGATTACCGCTGATCAAGCCAAGAAAAGGGACATAACTGTTCCCAGAAGGAAGAGGGAAGGAGCAAACAACATGAAACCTTTAACCTTTTTGTTCACCATATCAAAGTGGTCAACCAAAGGGTAATGGTAGCTGACTAGCTTTCACATCCCATAACGTCACAAACCATGAGACCCCTTGGCTTTGTCATTTCTCTCCCATCAGCTTTTCATGAACTGTTTCAGGTATTCTGAAGATTTTACCTTTCCTGTTATTTTTTTTTCAAATTATAAACGAACTCTTCTAATAGATCACACTGGCATAGGTCTGTTGACTTTTTTTCCTTCATCTTACACATACATCACTGGGTGAACGAAGTCCAAGCTATCCATGAACACGGTAGCCCTTCACACAGCATGTGTTCCCTCTTCCCACCAGGACATCCAGGAGCTCTCTACCTTCAACTACATGCATCCTCTTGGCCCTCACAGACCTTTTTGCAACTTAGACTTCCCAGCAGACTCCCGGATTTCACTGTCCTGACCCCACTCCTCCAGCCTAGGGCAAAGCAGCAGCCAAAATCTCCATTGCTCCCTGGCTGCCAGGCTGCGCAGGGAGAAGACACAATGCCCCTCCACTGCCCAGTCCAGCTTCAGCCTTTCCAATCCAGCTGCTCTCCTTGCCTCTGGCAGTCCTGTTCCTCAGAAATCTCACTGACCTCTGCAGGGCTGTCACTGACCGCCTCCTCCCATTCTGTATCATACCCTTGCCTCTTCCTGGCTCCCTGGTTTCAGACAGGATGGAAACTAATAGCAGTAATGGTGAAATGGCAAGGCAACAAAGGAGGAAGCCCAGATCCCTAGAGCACAGCCAGCTCCCGCCTGAAGGGACAGGGTGGCACGGCTGTCGGCTGGCGCTGCTCTGCAAATGTGTCCCCACGGCAGCAGCTCCCGGAGGCTCCAGCCTGCTCAGCCTCTGGGCAGGCTCATGCCTCCACATGGGGCATAAAACTCCTCACCCTCTTGTACAACTCTGCTAAAATACAAAATTGAACAGATACCATATGCATTATTGAATTATTTAAGAAAATACTGTAGAGGATCTTAATCAACAAGACTGTTTAGGGTTAAGACCAAGAAGATATTTCCACTAGAATTGTTAGGAGAGATGCTGCTCTCCAACCTTGGTTGGAGTATGGGAAAGGCTGCTACTGAAAATTATCTAAGGGAAAGCAATTTAATATTTTCTAAT
The DNA here is from genome assembly GCF_000690535.1 of Cariama cristata. Taxonomy (NCBI): domain Eukaryota; kingdom Metazoa; phylum Chordata; class Aves; order Cariamiformes; family Cariamidae; genus Cariama; species Cariama cristata. Next base: position 51,968 of record NW_009594256.1, on the reverse strand, counting down.
TTTGTAAGCAGTCCATAAATGACAGACTCTCAGCCTCTCCACCCCTGCCTTTTGACCAATTTTCTATTCACAATTTTCTGTTTCTAACATAAAAAGTGAAATTGTGCTACAGGCTGCAAATTTTTATTTCATTTGTTTGTTGCAATATGTATCGAAGTTGTACTGATCTATAGAATTATTGCCTCAAATGATGCTTAAAAATTGATTTGGATTAGGGAGTCATGGGTCTTAATCAAATTATTATCAAATGGCTTTTAGAAAAATATAAGAATATTTTAACTGAAGTTACATAAGAATAAATAATAACAATCACTTTTCAGAAGTTATTCTATTTCAGAGAAAGTTAATCTTCTCAGTCTCTTGGGGGGGGCGTGGTGGGAAGAAGAAACATAATTTTAATTCTTTAAATAGTTTCATCCAAACCTGTATGGAATCAGATGCTCAATTTTGCCTCTGACATATCCTGGCAGACAACTGCTATATTCATCAGAAAGTTCTACAACAACTGGAAGTACAACTCATTACGATACAATAATCTATAGGGTAAAAATCAATAGTAAAGTATCTTCTAAGGTACTACCATGACAGGAGAACATAAGTAACTAATTGACTGTTTTCAAAGTGTGATAAACCAGCTGCTTTGAAATAATATCTACTGCTAATTTGAAATAAAAATGTGTTTTATAAAATGTAATACTCAAATGAGAGTGCTCAAAACAGTAAAATCTCGTTTCATTGCATTAATTCACCATTAACAATCTTGCATTAAATACAAGATATTTGATTTTCAATTAGCTATCCAAGTATATGATAATATATAATAAATTCCAGTTTAGCAGGGTTATTGTCCTCCGTTTAATGTTACTATTTCTATTAGTAACCTTTGCAACTAATATGCTATAATATATCAATTGCAAATGCCGTTATGCAATAATCATAAATTGCCTTTCATTTGACATTAGTCCTGGACAAAAAAATGACCAAGCATCACAAAGGGTAATTAAGAATTCATATACATAACGTCAAGGGCAAAGAACATTACATTGATGAATCGATCTCAAAGGAGAAGTCGGTGAAACAGAAATCCTGAATAATACACATTCCAAGGAGGAAAAGCTAAGTCTCTTCTTTAAAAATACAAAATTACTAACACACCAAATTCTTACCAGAATAACACAAAACAAGGAAAACTAGTGAGCATGCATAGACTAAGACCATGGCAAACAGTTTTGTCTTTATTCTCCCGTTGATATGTAACCAGCTTAAAGAATGGGAGCATTTAACCATGGAAAAATGTTGCACAGGTCTAAAAGGCCACAATAAAGCAGCTTATATTGCTACTTGCATGCATTCATGATTGAAGTTCACAGTAGAAACTGCGAAGTCACAGGTATTAAGACCTGTGATGTGCTCTAAATATAGATAATTTAGGTCATAACTGTAAAAGATACAAACAGTCCTCTGAGATAATCCTCATGTGACACTGGTATTACTTTAAAAGGAGTATTTCTATAATAACTCTTTATTAAATATAGAAATATGACAGCAGTGACTAAATCTAGATGCTATATGGCTTTTCTGTAAGGCTCTTCACAGAAATCTGGCTGTGCTGTCACTGGACAGACACTACTAAGGCTGCTCACAACAAAACTGGTTTCCTTCTTGGTAAATGAAAGACTACTTTCCAGGCATTTGTATCTTTTAAAAATCTTTTTCCAGAATGTTTTCAGAGATACAAACTCACTTCAGAAAGAAAAAAAATAAATGAGGCTATCTATAGCCTTTGTCACAAAATGGAAATAGATCCTATCATCTTTCTAAATGTTACTAATCACTTAACATTTCACCTATTATCTTCACTGTCTCCATCAATTCCCAGAACCCTTGAACTCAGGAAGTCACTAATGTGCTGGAGTATCTAACTAACTTGCTGAAGTTATTCAGATAAGAAGATTTGAAATGCAAAAGAAAAGGACACATACAGATGGCCACATACACTAGGAGACAGTTTTTGAAGGTGAAACAGCAAGGAATGTTCATATTTCTCCCCTCCCCTCCCTGTTAGCTAATGGCTTTGTGAAACCAAGTGAGTAGTGTTGTCAATACGCATAATTTTTAAGGCTTGGATTATGTAGTCCTTATTCTTAAAGTCCATGGTCTTAAAATTTTATGATTTAGTTACAATCTCAAATTTTATTAAAAACCAAAACAAAACAAACTCTAACTAATAAAAAAAAAATTAGAGCTAATATTCTAGTCCTTACAATTGTGAAAGAAGGCTTGAAAATATTTCCCAAACCTTGCCTAAAGGCTCAGAAAGTTGGGAGCACACTTAATAAGTGACATTGGTTTTAGTGTTTGGCTCATGACTTCTTGAGGTCTGCAACTGGGGCAATTGCATTTACTTCTCTGATCTTCTTTCCTTATTTATTTCCTTCCCTTCATTCCACTTCATCACAAACTATGCTTCTCAGATCTCCTAGATTTTGCTTTTTTGAAGTTCTTTGGGGTTTTCTCCTTCCTCTCTCTCAAAGGGCACTCACCACATCCTCTCTCCATTCTCCTGCTAACTCTGTCAGGATTAACTGGATAAAACTCTGCCCAGTCCCTCAGACCTCAGCGCTACCGTGATGCCTGCCTGGTATCTGTGCAAATCTCCTTTAAGGCTCACTGGAGAAGGTGGGAGAAATGCCATCTGGCAAGTGAAGGGGTATATAAACACCAACCTTCTACTGGCCTTGGAGACAAAGAAATAAAGTGCTGCTGTTTCTTCTGATAGGCCCCAGGCTTATTGTTAAATTAATGCCACAGGCCCGAGCATCTTGTTTTCTCCTGCCTGAAGACTTGCTGTAGCTCCTAACAGAAATTCTCTAAAGTCCAGGTAACTGCTACACACTTTGCTTTACCTTTTGCTTAGCTGTGTACAACTGTGTTGCGTAACACCTATTAAACATATTTTTGCAACTAATAGACTGTAATAACAAATAATTAAACTATGCAGAGTGGACTGCCTGTGACCCTACAACAAAATGCAGCAGAGAAGAGTAGAGGCACTGGATGAAGGCAGAGGCCCTGAACAACCCTGGAGGCCCAATGGCTAGAAGCAACTTGTCCAGTGGTCTGTGACTGGCCATCAAATGAATGCAATTTTGGGCGCTGTGCGTAAAACCAGTCTTAGAGCAAAAAGAGCACAAAGAACCAGTATCAACACACGTAAAGCACACCACACACAGCACCTTTGGTTGTAATGCGGAATTACAGCCCAAAGCAAGCCCCAAAGCATGCTAGCAAACAGGAAAGAACAACCCAAGACAGATCCTATAAGGAAGAGGAATAAACCACTAGCATCAGCACTGTGCTCTGCCTGGTAGAGGATGCTGATGCCTCACTGCAGTCTCACCCTAATCACAACAGCTGCCGGAGTCCTTAGGACACAGCGGTGCAGTGGGAAAAAAAGTGTAGATATTAGAAAGTTTGTGTCTATATACTTTTAACTGCATAAACTTTTAAACCACCAAAATTGAATAACAATACTTCTTTGATTAAACTAACAATAAATTCTTGGCTTTCTATATAAAGTGCTTCCTCTTGTCCGTAATGACCTTATGAGTCAAAACCTGGTAATAACTCAACCAACTTCTTTCCAAAATGTCAATCCCCTCCAAATCAAACATGCTGGTGTTCAGGAGTAAAAAGTAAAATTTGGCTCATTTTTCCTACAGATTACAACAAAGAAAGCTCAAAGGTTTTTACCTCCTCAAAAAAATGCATGTTGTTAGCTGGACGAATGGATGACATTAAATCACTGTTCTTTTCCACATCACTCAAATTAGTTGCTTTGAAGTTGTCCAAGGAGCATCCAGCCAAATCTTTTCAGTATCATATTTCTCATACCTTTATTCTACTCTTTTCAAGATCCAAGACTCACAAATACATTCATTTTTTAATACCACAACTAATAAATAAACCAAAATCAAAGTTCACTGGGGTTATACTTATGTTTTTCTATTGTATGGAGAAAACTGCATTTGTAGAAATGTGGGCTAATTATAATATTATATAATTAGCTAATTATCATAAATTATAAAGTATGTTATTTATATAATGTATAATTTAAAAATTTATATAATATATAAATTTATAATATAACCCATATTATAATTTAAGATAGCCAAAAGCTATACTTTTTAAAGTAAACTACTAAATGCAAAGATAAAGCAAATACACCAGGAACAGACCCAACCATTCACATGTCTCTTAAGCTGTACTTGTACCCTGTTTTCTCTTATAAAAAGTTAAGTTTGAAATGCTGTTTTTTCAAGCATGTATGACATTGCAGTTAAACTTCTCCTTGGTCTCCTGAAATTTCAAACTAAGCAACATCATAAAAATAAGGCAAAACTTGCAACAAATTCTGCCCATGCAGGACTATAAATCAGATTTTCACTTGGATTTTTTTTCTCCTGTGCATGCTTATACATCTGGAAAGAAACAGAATAAGAGGAATCTTTTGGGTGAAATATCACTCAGTTTTACATTGCCAAGGGCTATTTTTAGCTATTGAAAGTACCAAACATTCCTAAACAGAAGAATAAAGATGGAGCCACATCCAGAATTCAAGAGGCAAATATTGTCTCTGTCTTTATCCTTTATATATATAATGTTGAGGGTTATAAAATCAGAGTCCCTCAAAAATTAATGTTTGCAAATTCTCTGCCTCAGCACAGCAAATAGTCCTTTCAGTGCTCCTGATTTGCAAGCTACTGCTAACCACTACGTGAACTTACAGAACATGTTTGCTGGTTAGAGTGAAGGAGGGAAGTACCTTTGCAAGCTCAGGGATCCAACTATAAATCAGACATGAGAACATGAAACATGTTTCACACTGTTATTTAATCGTGTTGAAAAGGATACCTATAAAAATATGCTTGACGTATGAACAGTTTAATACCTCCCATTCCACTAGATTTGCAACCCCTGCGCCTACTTTTCCATGGAAAGACAATATTCCTCTCTCATAAAAAAAAATCCAAGCAAACTATAAGGCAAGGGAAACTCACTAATAGGAAAGTAAATGCAACGCAGATGGCTGAGGTGACATTATCTGCAATGGTAAATTGCACTTTAAAATATTAGAAATGCAAACTTATCTGTTATTTTTCACCAGTACAAAACAACACTGTCATTTAAAAGCTATCAACTACAGAAATGTCCTTTTCCATTAATAGACATGTAGACTACTGCATTTACCAATATTGCACATACCTTGCAGTCTTTGTTATCATAACACACAAACTGGACAGGAAGAAATATTTCAACCTTAAGCAAGAACGCAAGCAAACAAAAAGTCAAGCAGCAATAGCAATATTACTCTCATACTGTGGACCAGTGGTCATCTTCAAGGAAAGGAAGAATGTCTGACACATCAGAAGATGATTAAAAAAGTCAATTAACTGCCAAAAAAAAAATTAAAAATAAATAATACCAGTAGAAATCCATTAACAGCCTCTAAATCCTGAAGAAGCTACCAATTTCTTGATAAACACCCACAGCTGATTTTGAACACAGTCAGCAATGTTTAAAGTGGATGACACATTATGAGAAAGAGGTGCCAAAAATCAGGACCATAGGGCTTTCATGGTTTTGGGGCTCCAGTGCTTTAGCATGAGATATTAACTTAACCTACACTGCAAGCAATATCACGAAAGTCATCACCAACTCGCTGTCTTAAAGATGCACAGAAGAACGGCTGCAAGTGTGTGTGTGTGTATGGTAACGCATATGTTATCATGCAAGAGGTTTTCCCCATCTTGAAAATCAGGCTTAGCAGAAAACAAACCCGCCACAACTCTCCATGTTTACATAATAGATTGTCACAAGACATGCAGGATGACTAGAAAATGGTATCTGAGATACTACAAAAGAAGTTAATGGGTTTCAGATTGTACTTCTATAGGCTGAAAGATGGAAGCATACTGAATATCGCAAGAAAAATACTACAGCTTTTTTAAAATCAGCAAGGAATGAGAGAACTATGAAAAGTTTGCAAATGAAACCCAAGAGAAGCAAGTCTTTAAAGAGTAGGAGGCAGAGTTCTTGTGCAGCAGATGGGCAGGAATTAAGACCGCTGGTCACCCTGACTCTACCAAAGTTATGACGAGTTTACTTAAAAGTCTCCACTGAATCCATCACATATGTTGCACTAGACCAGATCATTCATGCAAACTAGCTAAGATATCTTATCTGGAAAAAAAAACCACCTTAAAGACCAAAACAGACCACACCAAAAAACCACACCAAAACAGAAAAAGTCCAGATACGTAGAAAAAATGGAACATGTAATCAGAGATTATAATGTATTCTTGTGTTAACTGTTCAGCAGTGGCAAGCAACGCATGCTAAGGAAGGAGTAGCATATAGCCAGAGAGAACAAAGACATAAAAAATAACCTAGTTTAAAAAATGTGAACAGGGGAAAGAAAGAGGAAGAAAGAAGCAGCAATCATTACAAAGCCTGAGCCCAAAAGGCTGCTTCACTGACTTCATGTTTGGTCAGCATACAGTGTCCAGAGCCCACAGCCTTACACAAGTCTTTACTAAACCAAATCAGGTACTTTTTTTCCTTTATGTCACCAGATTATTCATCAAGCAAAAGTCTGTATCCTAAAAAAAAGTTCATGCCTTGAGAGGGAATCCAGATAAGTGAAAAAAGTTGTATTGCATCCCAGATATTATTGACTACATTTACTGTCTGTTTTTCTCTTATGCAATAAAATGAAACCTGTCATTTATTTCATGTGACTTCAGCTGCTTGTTCACACAGGACACCACATAGGTGTGATTTGACAATCTGCTAGTTGAAACATGAGTGGCCGCTTTTAAAATATTTAAGACTTGATACTTGAAAATAATCTAAGTTTATGTATATACAGACACACAATTTTAGCTCTGGAGATACATGTCCATCTTTTTGAAATATGAGCCATATATTAAGTACAACTACTTTTAACAGGTTAAAAAGCTGTTGGACAAAAGACATTCTGAATTGAGAGAAAATGTTGATGACTGTTATAGAAAGGCAAATAGAATAGGTTAAATGCCCAATTTAAAATGAGAATTAAAAAAACACCAAAGAATTGTAAGGAAATCATACAAGTGTGCATTTGGAAAGAATTCACATGTTCGATGATTCCTTTCTTCACTGCTGGCAAAAAAAAAAAGAAAGTTTCTGCTCTGTTTCAAGGCAGCTTCAGACATTTGTTGTGAATTTTACCCAACTTGCTGACTGATTGGCAAACATGTGGATGGAGGTAGTTAAGAAAGACCCCAGCAACTAGACTAGATACGAAGGGTAGGTCATGTGTGCTGTCCACATAGCTGGTTTTATTCCTACAGCTGAGGAGCCAAATACTGGTGATGAAGGTATTTCTGTAAAGGAGGTCATAGCCTTCTCCTCATAATTTCTTCTCTCCTCTTTAAACTCAGTACAAGAGGCAGCTCTCAAGATGTGCAAAAATGGCATTTTCTTACAGTGATGACTGCTGCCTCTTTTTCACATGTGGCAGGCAGCAGCTCCCAGCCCCTCCTCACCCCCTGCATCACTACCTGCCCACGGAGATGCTCCAGCCGGGCATGGAGCAAGGCTGCCTGGATTTAATGCAACTCATCACCATGGCTAAACAACGATAAACTGAGGAAAAGGGGAGAGGAAAGATTTAGAAAACTGAGGAGAGTAACAGGCCATGTAAAATATATTGCGAGATGGAGAAAATTAGGGTAAAACACCACCAAACAGAGCTATTGTAGTTGTCTTACAAACAAGACGCTGATCTGGATGCAATCTCCTGTTGTAACGAAATCTAGACAAACTTTGCATTTTAGAAAATTAGGACTAGTCAATTTATGTTTACATATAAATTAGCTATCCCCTCTATAAAGTATCTATTTGAGAAATACAGAGGTAAGTGAGATGAATGGCCCTGGATCAGATGTCACGCACTGATTATTTATGAAGTGAAGCATAAGTTTTAAAATGTACTTTCAAGGGAATGTCCTGCAGGCCACAGCTTTATGCATCCTTTCAATTCTTTTCAGCCAACATGCTCACCAAAATTAAATGCTGTCTTCCCATGACCCCCAAATAGCATCTTCTTACTCCTGTGCTGGCTCTCTCCTGGTCCCAAACCACAATTTTGATAGCAATGGAGTGAATAGGATCACAAAACTGATACTGCTTGTACCTATTTTTTCTCATTAGGCTACATTTAACTCCAGTAGTTCTCAGTTTTATTTCACCATGCAGTCACATAAAAGCTTTTCCAGCAAGAGGCCTGGACTGCAGCATTCATCTATAGAAAATACTGTGTAAAGTTTACAGCATTAGCTGATTAGTGTAGTTTGATAAAAAACTAAAATAACTGTGAATTATTCTGCTTATGAACATATTTAAATACAATATATTTGGAATATGTTTCTTTTTCAAATGTACACTTTATTTGGTTGTTGACTTCATGCCTTTTTAAAGTAATTGTGGGATAAAAGCACTTTGCTTCATGGACTACATTTTGACTTAAAGTTGAAAGAATTTCTTTCACTATTTAATGTGCAGAAATTCACTGCAGCCTACTAATAAATAGACTTCTGTCACAGTCAGCGCAGGCTCATTTCTTTACCTGTATCTATTATTTACATACATACATTATATATGTAATAAGTGCCTGCTTTGATAGACATTCTAAACTGATCAGAGTAATTTTAAAAGAATGCAAAAGCCTATCTGCTGACTTCTACTTTAACTAGGTTAAACATATAACTAAGCCCAGGCTTGACTACAGAATTCATATTACAATTTAAACATTCAACAGTAAACAAAATATGCTACTCAAAACTGGCTTTCTGCATTTACAGCCTACCACCTCACAACTTTAGGGGAAGTAGGAGTGATTTAGGGGACATTTAATATGTGATAGATTTTTTTTTTAGGTTCTAGAATGACAAAATATACTTTTCTCCTATTCCTCTGAATTTGACTCTGAGACGAAATAATAATTTAAACATGATCTATGTGTTACTAAATAGATCTATTAAATTTGCTTTGTAATGAAGTTGATCTGAGGCATTCTCCCTCTAACTGGGCAGAAACCAGGTCTCAAAGGAGCTGGCTGGGAGTAAGACAGTGTCAGTATGGGTATAAGTATCATCTGCTGGCCATGGCTGGCTTTTTGCATGCCAGTCCGAGTTGGGTTTTAGCAAGGTTGTTAAATCTTTGAGCTGCTGGCCAGAGAGTGGAATCAAGTTAAATCTTTTCCACCTCTAAAAGCAGAGCTCAAGAAGAATCTGGTGTTAAAGCTTGTGTTGGTCATCCCAGGGTGGGGAGACACTGAGAAACCATGTGTTGGGACTCAGAAGTGAACAAAAGATAAGAAAAAGGTCAGAAATATCTGCAGAATGTTCAATGGAGATTTGTGAGATTTTATCTCCTCTGTCCCCTTCCAAAATGAACCAACTCTCTGTAAATACAGAGTGCCTCAGACAATGTGCAGTGAACCACAAGTATTTTGTCCACCCACAGACAACATCAAACGAGAATTCAGCATTGGAAGACACCACAGACACAACTCAACAAAAACTATAGTACAATATAGGTGAATCTGCAGTCGTACAAACAGGTCTGCTTGCTCTGAAAAATTCAAACAAAGCAAGCACACAAAGAAAAAATTTGCAAAGGATGAGCAAGGCACAAGTGTTAATACCTTCCATTACAAGTGCATTTTATGCAACAGAGATGTGACAGAGGCAGTAGCTGGTTTACTATAATTATTTTAACTATGTTTTCTATTTTTGTTATTCTCTCTTTTTTTATGAGGGTCACCCAAAATCAGCACCTGTTTCAATCAGACCGGAGACAGCTGATATTCGAAGGGCTGTGAAATAGCCTAGAGTGCAGAAACAGTCTGAGCTTCAACAGAGCTCTGACACCCCGCAGCACCACTGACCATCACACCCGGCAGCCCCTGTAGAGTGAGCAATGCACTGTAGCAAAGATGCTAACTGCTATAATACAGTGTTTAGTACCCATCATTCGGCGTTTAACAGCTAATTAGAGAAGCCTTACTCTCCACACATGAAATTTCTTTGGGTGTTATTTAACTCACTGCTAAATTTGACAGTGTTATGCAAGAATATATGCATCCCCCACCTCTGCTAAAGGTTTCTCTCCTGTGTATACTTGATACTGCTTTCACAAGGCCCAGCATTCGCTAAAGCTCTTTCTGTCCTTAACACAGTTAAAGCAACACACAATAGCTACTCAATGGTTGCTAAAAGAAATCATGCACTTAATTTGTTGAATCTTCAACAGTTTCTCTTCCTTTTACTGTACTAAAGACCTCATACTTTAGTAAAGATCTTAAACCTTATATAAAATGTGAAGAACCTAAGTCACAAAGAATACTGAATGTACTGAAAATGCTAATAAAAAAAACCAAAACAAAGTCTCTTTATTTGAGCAAATATCTACTACAATAACGAGAAGCAAAAAAACCCGCATTTTTAAGGTTTAGAATTCTGCAGTGAGTGACAAAATTCTACAAAAACATATTTTGACTCTCTTGAAATGAATATGTGCGACCAGGCTGCTTAATTAAATTTATATTCTTTGAGCAAGATAAATTTGGGGTCTTAGACCTTGAGTAGCCACTTAATTTACTAGTTAAATTCAAACATTATGTTCTGACCTGCCCCAAGATCTTATAAGACCTTATCTTCTATTTCTATTCAAAGTTCTTCCACTGAAAAAAGAGCATCAACATATTTCAGTAATTTGATAAGACCTCGTTCCCCTTTTATCTCCGCCTAAACTTTCAGCTTGTTACAAATGTGTTAAACAAGTTAAAGAAAGAAAAAAGGTCAGGACATTCAGACTAGACAACTCATTTCTGCCAAGATATTCAATAGATAATATTCTGTTTTATCCAGGGAGAATGGCTTCATAAGAAGACTGAAAAAAACACCTGAAGCAAGAGAAACAAATTAAAATTCTTGCTATAAATCAAGAGAAGTGGTGTTCAACTTAGGTCTCCCATATCTGTCATAAATGCTTAGATATTTCTTAGCCCTGAATTGGAAGAGGGATCAGTACATGAACTTTTCTCCAGCTGCATTAATGCCACATAAACCCTTGTGTGTAGTTTATCACTTGATTTATTTTACTTCTACTTAAAATATTCAAAACAAAACCCACTAATTTCAACAGGGGAAAAAAAATTGTGGGTTTTGACATGGAGGTTCTTGAGTTAGCTGTGGTTTATAGAAATTTCTGAAAAGAAATGAGTTTATCAACAAAAATCAAGACTCCTTTTTCAGAGCTTTTGAAAAGAATCAGCATAGTATTTTTTTTATGATGTCTAGAGCTTGCTGCTATGATTATATGGATAAACAGAATCTGAACAGACAGTATCATAGCAATACTGCCATTGAATATTCTAGATAAGCACCTAAATGAATCATATGCTTTCTGCAACATCTCAAAGAAATGGATTTAGGACTTGAAGTTGTTTTGTTTTGTATACACGCATAAGAAACTTGACAATATGAGTAAGGCACTAATTTTTTGTCGCTTTTCAAAAAGAGAAGTGTCTGTGCATTCACAATTAATACAATTTCTACTATTAATACACATATGATGAATTTTAGTTTCATGCAAACATTTGAGAATAAGATACAGTTATGGCATATTTAGTAGCCTTTTATCTCTGCAACTCCAGGCTCTCATAAATGAGTTTGCTTTAGTGGGCACGGTTTATTACATGTAGTGGGTTTTTTTATGACAAAGGACCACTGTGGTGAGAGCTTCAAATGAGGATTAAAACATACAGGGAGAATCTGTGGGAAGTCATGTACAAGGATAGACATTCACAGTGCCTAGAGTTAATGATCATAGCTTCATGAAAACAGTGATGAATGAAACACAGAAGAAGGTATCAAAAATGTCTTTGTGATGACATGAAAGATGCATAAAGGATGGTATCAATATTATATGTTCCAGCTGTTGAATTATGCTTGTCTTTGTTCCTCTCTGACTGTGCCACAGTCATGCAGTAATGGCAGAGCTCATGAATACAGGGAAATTGCTGCAACACACAATGAAGTTTAAAGAGAAAATGAAGGTTTACTTCTGACTGTAGGAACACAAATATCTACCAGATTACACTAGGCAAAATTTCTAGCCTGGATTTTCCAGGGGCGTTCAGGAAGAAATATTGAAATGTCATTTTTGAGACAAAAATAAGATCTTCTCAGTTCATGGAAGAGCGAAGCAGATAAAGCAGATGCATTGCTTTATGCCTTTTTATGTCTTGCTCCTTTTCCTTGGATTAAGTAACAAGAGTGTAGAAGTATCCCTGTTCACATCAGACAGCTTCTGAAGGAAAGTCCTGAAGAGCAATCAAATTCACTTGCGACTCATGAACAACCAACAACATGTGCTGCTGCATCAGAAACGAGGATCAGTGGTAGGTTAAGTGCAAGATCCTACTCCAGACAGGAGAGGATTTCTTTGCTGAAAAGGGTACACTTACCTTTTCAGTCTTGTGGTATGGAGCACTCCGTTTCCACCCATGCCCTCATGCCACAGCACATGGCTGCCTATGAGGCTGCATCACGCTCACCATGGCTAACTGACCCAGCTTAGAAATCACCCTACCAAAATAAAAGAACTGAGCAGCTGTGGATGGAAACTTAAACTAATGCTTTGGAGCCAAAGCCACTGCCATGAAACTACGTTGCCAGAGAGACACAGCACAGTCAAAAGTTATGAAAGACTGTCGAGACCAAGAAATGCAAGGTAAATGTTGATTCTTTCAAACCTGCTCAAGAATGTCAATGTTCAACACCGCATATCTCCTCCTTCCCACCAGAGTTTCTTCAAGCTGAATCACAGAACAAAGGCTGTGGAATCAATCCACATTTTTCCAAAGCTATTTAGCCCCATTTACCCTTCCCTAACCTCCCCTCGTCCTCAGGCCTGTACCTCAATCATGGCTTTCAAGAGAAAGCCTCTTGGTTTGAGAGCTTTCCTTGGAAATTTTACCCAGCACCAAGCCTAATGCCAAGCTAAGCTCTTGCTCTGGAAGGCAAACAGCAAGAATACAGGTATATGCTGGGTGATTCAATCTGGTGACTTTATGCTGAGAAGTGTTGGAAACTAGGAGTAAGGAATCTTTCCCTTTCTGAGGAACAAGTCAGGGTTTCAACTGCATTTGAGTTCACACATACATAATAGCCAGGTACACCAGCACAGCTCCATGGCTTTATCCTCACCAGAGGGAAGCACCCACCTCTTTTATCACAAGCTGGTGGAGTTATCTGGATGCCCACACCTCTGCCAGCTTGTGGTAGTGCATTTTCCCTGCCCTTCTCTGGGCTTCGCTATAATCTCAGGAATTCCTGAGTGGGGACAGGCACTGGCAAGACTCCTCTTCCTCACCCTCCTGTCAGGGAACCTAATGCCACATCCCTACGCCTGCAGCCACAGCTCGAGCTCTGGAGAAGCAGTAAGAGAAGGCAGGCCCACGCTCAGCCCCCACCAGACCAGGTTCATTGAACACACTGGGGCTACTATAAAGGCAGAAAATAGTAATAAATAATATAAAAATAAAAAAAAATGAGCACTTCCATGGTGGCTCTGTGTTACATCTAAACTGGATTAAACTACCAGGAAACACCAGGGTAGAAGGCAAGGAAATTTGCGCTTTGTGGATGAGTCACGTGCCTCGCTGCAAAAAGGGAATAAAGGGTCAAAATAATGAAAGAGCTGGAATAAATATAGTAAATTCCCTTACAGCTCCTCTGGGAAGGATACTTTCAGCTGTAATTTGACTGCTACTGAAAGTCAGAAATACATTTGCCTTTCCAATTACTGCCATTTATTACTGCTGATTATTAAAAGCAATGTGCACAGCTGATTCACAAGATGGCAGGTACTCAGCATTTCTTCTTATTTTTATTTCAGTCAGGAAGTGTTTCTCTTATGACAGACAGAGGTGATCAGGAGTTACAGTAACCCCAAGTGCTTTGTGTTTGTCTATTTTAGTCCAAGTGAAATATTAGAATCCAACAACTTTTTAAAACTCAGTTTTCAAATAATTGGCAGAATGGATGCAGCCAAAAAGCAGCAGGCACATCTCTTCTCTCACTTCAACAATCTGACATCTCCAGTCAAAATAATCAAAGCAGCTGCCGTTTGATCCTTCATCTTCCCTTTCAAGATATTTTCCCCTTTGCTTTTCCTCCAGTCACTGAAAAAGGATGGCTTGCAGACACAAGTATATTTGCACAATAAAAACACAAACCATGGAGTGCATCCCTGCTTTCCATACCTGTCAAATGCAGATCTGTTCAAAACACTGAACATAAGGCATCAGTTTTCAAAAGGGATGTTGGATTCTAGGTACAATGAACAATCAATCACCTTGAAGATATGCATCTACCTGATCAGATTCCCAAAATGAGAATAAAGGACAGCCTTGTTGATATGTATTTTAGTGATACATTTATCTTAAATTTTTTATTTTACCATCAACATGCTATCATACTTTTCCAAGAACAAAAAAGTATAAATTTTACACTCAAAACACAAAATAGGTTAAGCCATTAGCACAGAAAGATCATTTTAAAGAGTCAGAAAACTGGGAAAACTTTATGTCACCAAACATTCCAACAAGCAAGAAGGGAGTCTCACTTTTCTAAGAATAGTCAAATGAGAAGTTAACATTTTAATGCCAGTTATTGGAGGTAACCGAAAGACTAAACAAAAAAGTAATATAACAATTACAGTATGCTAAAATTACCCAGATACGGAGAGGGAGAATACTAAGTAAAGCAAAGCTGGAGTTAGTAAAGAAAAAGAAAATGGGAGAAACCCTTGGAGTCTCTTCAGCAGTATTAATCTGAAATTGAATTATCTGCACAGTTGTATTGCTTGATATTGAAACGTTTGTGTGTGTCTTGCTACCAATAAACTTGGATTTAAATAAAAAATACTGAATGAAACCATCATCCTCTTTACATATTTAGTAAGAAGGAGAAGTTTTTTAAAGAAAAATAACTGCAAGAAGTAATATTTAAGTGAGTACTATCTCATCTAAAGCTGGAGAATGCCATCTGAAGCTTGTATGTTAAGATTTCATATTAGATCCAATAAAAGTATTCGATTGCTTGCTTACTTGCTATTAGAGCTGAACTTGTTCAATCAAGTAAATAAAAATAAAACTAGGTAGCTGTAAAAGCTGTATGACTGAAACCAATTGGTGACATTTACATCACAAAAATGGAGGGAGAAAGGTAAACAGTTATCCATACTTTCAGAAAGGATAAATGTCTGTTTAGTCTTCGACGTTTTGTGGCAGCCTAAAATGTATCTCAGTATATACGTTTTACCTCAGGATTGATAATTTTAAAGGTATAAAATAGAGGGTTTATGCATTCCGTATTCTGCATCATATTGAATGTGGGAATGCAACCCAGGTGACTATGAAATGCTGGAGGAAAATGTCAATGGAGGATTGGAGGTTAAATGTACAGAGGAGGTTTTCAGAGGTTTCTGTAGGGTCCATAGATGAATGTTAAGGGAAGTTCATGCTATGATTTTTGCTGTAGGATCTGCACTAGCTTCACACAGAATATAGATGAAAAGATGTCAGGAGCATAACAAGAAAAGCATCAGTGAGGGCCTCTCTGAATCTTTCTGTTAGAGCAGACACCTGGCTGATGTGTGTTATTATGCAGGGAAGTACTTGTCATCTGCAACGAAAACAAACCCCACAGACACTCTTCATAGTTCAAGGTGAGTTTGCACGTAAAATGTTCCTGATCTTGCAACACAGAGTATCATCTTCCCAGGTATCACAGGTTTACTTTTGGTTCCTACTAATTTTTCTTAAGTTTTATACAACCAGTGACTAGTTTATGTAACTAATATTACATTTTCTAAAGGAAACGCTTTTGAATTGGCATCTAATGTCAGTCTAATTTTGTACCAAAGCATTCTACTGCTACCTATAGTTAGAACTCATTGGCATCTTACATGTAATATTATAAAACAAGTTGCAATTATGACACAAAAAAAGATTATTTTTGAAGCTTCCTTCCATTTTTTTTTTTCTGATTAAGTATAAACCCAGAACTACAGACAGCTGTTTTTTTTATTCCTTCCTGTTTTTTTGGGAGAGTGGGTTAGTGAGGAGGGAAGGGATTCAGATCTTTGCCAAGGACTCCAGAACTATGTCTGGGGGTTTGTTTTTGTTGCAATAAGTACTTCCCCGCATAATAACACATATCAGCCAGGTGTTTGCTCTAACAGAAATCAGGTTAGTTCCTGAACTGGTTGGAAATAGCCACTTCCGTACAACTGCAGAAAGCATACTGCTTTTGTTGTTCAAAGTAGTCTTTCTCCAAGCCACTGCATCACATCTCAGGGGTCAGTGTTAGCTGGAGCACCTCAGCAAGGTAAGCCGCTGCTGCCTGCACTGAAGTCCTTACCCCATCTCA
>NW_009594256.1:22318-35390 GCF_000690535.1 Cariama cristata | reverse complement strand
TTCCTGCTTCCGAAAAGCCCATGGCAGTCCACTACCAGCTCTGACCACAGGATAACTTTGTTCTCTGATAAAATCCTTCTATTTCCTCACAAGTTAATCCTTTGGTACAACAGTTCTCCCCGTGTACCAAAAAACCACTTTACAATGGGAAATTACCAGCCGTAGAACATAAATGGCCAGTTCAAGTCCCCAATGCTAGCTATCTAGTACATGCAGACATATATACAAATGTAATCCATATATACACATGTATGTGTATATGGATATATAGAATGCATATATATATGTATAAGCACACACAAATATAAACACAGGTCCAGATCCACAGACATTTATATTTTACTGAACTCAAGAATAACTGAGCCCTAATGCTTCCTAATGCTTGTATCAACCTGCATCAGTAATGCCTACTTTGAAAACATTTTACAAGTACATATTTAATTTTAGAAAAATAAAAGATATATAAAAAAAACATGCCCAAAAAATCTCCAGACAGATTCTATATTAGGCTGGAATTGAAATGGGAAATATACATCAATCTTTTAGAGTAGAAAAGATAAAATTAGGGAAATTATCCTCAAAATAGATATTACAGATGCAAAAAGCTCAGCATTTACCTTGAGGTGATTACAAACATTTTAGCTATCGTTAACAACAGCCTGTGCCCTGAAATCCTATTTTTCCCCTCTATTTTTGAATCAGTATTCTCTTTTAAGCAAAAAGATGTATGTTAACTGCTTAAAAAAAACACGGCATTCAGATAGCTGGACCAGCTGCTGAGAAAAATGAACTTCAGGATTCCAGTGTACTGTCTCGTATGTTGGCAGAAGTAAATCAGACCCTAAATAGCTCAAGAAAGTAATGAACCGGGTCATATATGTCTTAACTGGAAATTACTTTGCTTAGAGCAACCAGCAGCATCTACCTCTAACATCAGCAGAAGTGCTCACCTTTGTGCCAGCCTGAGCAGCCTGCAAAGGCATACCCTAATTCCTCCTTTCCCAGGGTCCATCAACCACACTCACTCCCCACCCGTCACAGAGAACATCCCCAAAGCCACTTCTCAACCTCTCGCACGATTCTCACAACCCTCTGCAGCCTCTGCTGACCCCGACACCAGCATCTGGCTGACACCTGGACTCGTCGGTCACCACCACCCGTGCCACAGCAAGGGCTGGCCTGAGGCCACTGACTCTGCAGCTTGGCTCAGCAGCCAGAGGCAGGCGGTAGCATTAGGCTGTCACCATGTACAACTGGGCAGCAACAGGGACATCACAGTTCAGCAACCTCTGCTGTAACCTCTGCTGTAACCTCTGCTGTAACCTCTGCTGTAACCTCTGCTGTAACCTCTGCAGTGCCAGCCATGCAGCAGAGGCTGACAGCTAACAGGCTGTGTCTGCTAGAGACCCAAGGGAGGAGCAGAAAAACATCCAGACGAGGATTTAAGATGCATGCAGGTGTTTGTACCTGGCTTATAACACTTACTTTGGTTCAAATATTTCTTCAACACTTTTTTTAATAAAGAACTGATTTAGTTTTACAAAAAGTAACACTGGTATCACTGCCCTTTATCTGGATGGTTAAATTACCGTATAAAGTCAGAGCAAAGACATCTCATCAAAGAAGCAAGAAGGTACATGTGAAAGCAGCAGGTGAGAGCAGGCAGAAGAGCTATGCTTGTTCTCAGGACTTTTTCTCAGTATTGTCTCTGTATTCCTCGGAGACAATTTATCTCTTTCCACCGATCATTTGAAGAACGTCAGGATACTAAGGATCTGTCTACAGTTAGGTATCTAAATTTAGGCTGTGTTAGTATCTCTCCACTCTTTTTTTCTACTCACACCAAAGCAGCAGAAAAGGAAAGGATACTAACGAAACAGATTTGATCACTCCGTAATCACAGTATGAATGGGAGTTGACAGATGTTCTTTAATTAGAGAGGGTACTATTTCTGGAGCATTTGATTCCGGGTTACACAAGACCCCACTGGAAGAAACAATTGCAGCCCCCAAACAATGCAGCCCAACAGTGAGAATGGATAAACTGTTCTGGGAAATAACCAACATAACGACAGGCACTAGCGCAGAACAAGTGTATACACTTAAACTGAAGACAAAATAGATCATGAATATAAACAAGAAAAAACTATAGGTCACAGAGAAGAGTAGAAAGGGGGTTGCTTTATGTCCCAGTGTTACAGTCCTAAGAAAAAGCAACAGAAATGAATGAAGAACATTAAGAAAAAGAGTATCCGTAACCCGATTTGAGCAGATCCAGCAATGCAGAACTTGTCTGCAGCTAAGCAACAACCAGATTTGCAACTGTACTTTTGGATCAACAGATCTTTTATTTCCAGTTAGACCACTGTGCCAGCTCCCATGCAATCCCAGCACCTCTGACACACAACATTAGCTACCTAAATGATAATATGCAATGGAAGTATTCTAAAACAAAAGGGCAAATGAGAAGAAATCAATGAAAAGAATATTACCATACACAACAGCTAACACAAAGTACTACCCTATGTTGCTATGGTTTTGGGTGCTGTTCAGCACCATGATGTCCTTGTAATCGAGAGAAAATAGAGTCTCCATGACAGAACAAACTGACATAATATAAGGACAGACATCAAGGTGATGGGCATTTCCAGTCTGTCAAAAATGCTGCTGCAGCTTAAGTAGACATACCTTAACTAGTTTTGCAGCTGCCTGCTAGCAGCATGGGGTCATTCAGAGGCTGTGAAACCTGTCTGAGAATGAATAAATACTTAAATAACTAGTCTTGGCACACTGCACTGGATAATTACATCTGACAATCTTTTTCATGCCTTCAGCCTTGCAGGGATATGTAGGCATTATCCCAGTCTGCTACGCATTTCAAAGCTGTGGTCCCCAACCCATGCATGGAGGCAATGCATTACACTTAAGACATTGCATTACTACTCGCAGTCACAAGCCATCACCACTACTACAGCATACATCAAGAAAGCAAAACACGACAGTTTATACTATTGCCTAAGAGCCAGCAAAGGGATCAAAATTTCGGTGCTTCAGCATCTTAACATAAAAACTATTTAAATAGCATTTTAAACTGGGACTATGTATATTTCAAGCTTTAACAAACTCCTAAAAGCATGCTAGCAGTAAAGCATTAGGAGTGCAAACAAAGCAGAGCTGAGAGGAATTCAGATTTCCTATTATGGACACAATTACTGAATTCTGGAAGGCCACGATCTGACTTCGACAGTCATTTAAGAAGTTTCAGGACCAAAGGATGTTGAGAACAATTCTTAACACAGAACTAAGAGCACAGGGCTGTCCCTTAGTCCCAGATGAGAAACAGAACCTGGATTATTAACTAGCACTTTCAGTACCCAATGTATTAGAAAAAAATGGAAAAAAATATTTAATTTTCCAAAATGCTGAAAATATTCTATAGCTATCGTTTTAAAATTGTCTCTGCATAAGGAGTTCTAAAGTCATGGGAGAAAAAAAGAGGCAAAGTCCAAAAATTTGAACAGAAGAGACTGAAGAGAAGAAAGGTGTTACTCTTGCAGAAGAGATGTTTACAGACCACCTGACTAATTGTATTTCAGTCAAAAACTAATTCATAACATATGATGCACTCAAGGTAAAATAAATAAACAGAATATTTGAATTGATTTTACCAGCATTGGAGAGAGCCAGAAATCATTATTTAAGTCCTGTTTCTTATGTACAAACCTCAGCTCATTTAGTACTAAATTTAAAGGTCTCACTACAACTTGTACCTCACGGTTTTCCTTTGATCTCATCCTTCTCACTCGGTGCAGTATTTTCAGGGATAATTAATTGAATACTTGCAAGGAATGGACAAAAAAAAAATCTTTACTTACTATCATTTATTTTTAATCCTCACCCTTCAAAACTAAAAAGCTTTTTTTCTATAGAAATGACAATTTTTAAAATATGAACACTAAAAGTAATTAATGTCATTGTGCTTCTTATTTTTTGGCATGTGAATGTCAGTATGCCCTACTCAGCCACAACACAGGTCCTCTTTATCCTAGAGACAGGCACGTACTATGGACTATGAGGAAGATACTAAGGAAATCGTTAATGTCTTGAAAGGTTTGGTGTTTTTAATAAAAAACAAACACAAACAAAACAAAGAACAATATTTCTGCATTTGCATTGCTAAACTGTTCTAACGAAGAACATCACATCTCGGCTTCAAGCTAACAGCTTCATTTGAAGATTTGTTTCCCTTGGGATTAGCTGCTCGCCTGCAGGTAGCCTCTCATCAGTTGCCTCTTAATTTTCTGTCGCTGGGCAACTCTGAAATTGTGCCCGTGGCCCCACCTTCCCTCACAGCAAGTCACATGCCAAAGTGAGTCAGCAAAATATGCTTAACCATTTTCCAGAGAAGCAATGCTTGTATAAAATAAATAAATAAATAAATATGGCCAGATCGGGTGTTTTCTTACAAGCCTTTTTGTTTTTATTTTCCCTCTTTGGATACGTATCAGATATGCATATTATATTCTGGCTTCATGTTACACAAACACTTCGAATCCATCAAAATCCAAATTTAAAAATCTTAAAATCCTCCTAACAATTTGCCATTGTGTGCTTTATTAGTATATTTTCTCTTCAGTTTAAGGTGTTTTCCCTAGCTGTAAGGAAGGAAAATGGATGTCATCAAACTGTTTTCATTAAGTGCGTGACATAGTTGAACAGTTTTTTATCTACCCTTAATTCACTATCATTTTCCCTGCACCACTGCATTATTCATGTATGTCATCCTCTTCTAATTCCTGTGACAAAGACAATTGTAATGAGTTTATTTAGGATCAACACTTCCACTCACAATATTAACAGGCGAAAAGTTAAAGCAGCTGCATCACCAGGCTCTGCCTGACAGCCGGCCAGGGCGAAGGCGAGGCAGCCATGGGGAGCAGGCAGCACAACCTGCTGCCTGCGGAAACAGGTCTGGGTGCACACAGGAGCCAGGCAGCACCGAGAGAAGCTACCGCTTCATTAATTTTACTGTGTTTCAGGGAGGTGAAGGACTGAATCACCAATAAAGGCAGAGAAGCACACCCTGTCATATTTTAGATCTACCGGGTTAGGTTTAATTTATATAGGTTAATTTACGTCTTTTTAAACATTCATTTCAAATGTAAGCATCAAATGCATATAATATTTTATTTACTATTACTAGCTTAAATATTACACCAGACTAAATATTACACTACTATAGATGCTACCTAAAATTACTTCCATACATTACAGCCTGGAATGATTTTTAACATTTGACTCAAGAAACAAAACAGTAGTTCCAGCTTTAATCCATTTTAAAGCACAAACAATTTCAATAATTCATTTTGTGTTTTCTATATGACTGGAATTACCCATTGTTACAGCAGGTTGATTTTGGCAGTGACTTCGCTACTTTGACTGTTCACAAGTTGTCTTACAGTCTCAGATGGTGTCAGACCTAGAGACTATATCTTATGCCAGCTGGAGTGAGAACATTGCTTTGATGTATAGAAATACAGTTTTAAAAAGTCAGGGTCTGCTAGCAGTTTCTCTACAAACTACAATGGCAGCTGTGCTAGAGGTCATGAATATTACATAAGGGCTGTCCATGCATCCAAGCCAGCATCAGTAAGCCAAATTCCCATAGCAACACTCACATAGATTTACTCATTGCTAAGAGATGCATCAGTTCAGCAGCAAGTGCTGTACTGCTGCCCTGATTAGTCTGCAACATATTAGTACTTCAACTCTTCTTTTAAAGATTGTACATTTACTGATAAAATTCAACACTTCACCTGAATTTCGGGGTAGCCTTTATTATCTTTCCTAAGAGCAAAGAAATCTCAAACTAGCAAAAAGCAACCCTATAAAACTGAACCCCCTGATTATGATCAGCAACATCTCCAAGATACAAGGTGGAACAGAAGAAGCAGGCTGCTTCTGTGGCATTTCTGCTATACTGATCCCAGGACAGCAGGACCCAACTTCAAAGAGGTGTTCAGCACCTCCTATGGTTAGCAAGTTTCAGCATCTTATTAAAAAGTTGCTTTAGGAGCTCTTATTAAATATTGGTCAACAATTACATTTTTTAAAAAACCATCTTTGGCTTCGCTGTTCAACTTTTCTGGCTCGACAAAGCTGTCTCCTTGTGCATTATCGTACAGTAGTATTTATGGAGCTAGTCCTTGCCATACAATCAGGTGCATAGCTCAATGATCTGGACTCCTGAATTTCTGAAGAACCGTTGTAAAACAGGGGGCTTAAATGGGCAGAGGCAAAGCTGGCAGCGGAAAAGGAAACAGAACGGGAGACAAGGAAATAAAAAATAAGGCAAAATGGAGGAGGGGAGTTGGAGAGAAAGTGAGAGAGAAATGCAGATCAGGTAGATCTGAGGAGGGATCTCAATACTGTATTTAAATATAAGATATGAAAATGGAAAACAGTAATACACTGAGATCAGCAGATAGCGTACAAAAAAGAAAAACTGGAATGAAGTATTAAATGAATGATAACAAATGAGATGAGTGATTTTTACAGGTGCAATAGTATTTAAAGATACAGCATGGATCAAAGAAAAACAAGCCCATATCCTTTCACTGCTAAAACCCTCAAAGTCCTATATGCATCTCATGGAAAATACATAAATACACACCAAGAACCTGAAGCTAATTTAGTATTTCCTTACTAAATTGTCACTACCTGCCAAGAGTATGGAGGCAGAAGGAGAAATCTTAACAAGTCATAGAGCATATTACTCATGGGGTCATTTAATACACGAAGTGTAAAGAAAGTCAGTGAAGTCTTCAGGAAAAAAAGACCTTTGTAACAGATTCTCCCTATTTACATATGACTTTTAGGGACTGATCCTTCATTGAAGGAAGATGAATAGGACGTCTGAGGGCTGATTCCCTGAACTGTAAGTTTTGAGTGCCATAGTGAATCCATGGGCAAACTTTCACAAACATCTTCAGTAAGAACTCAAAGCTTTAACCCTATATGCATTTATTGCAGTGTATATTCAATAAAAGAAGAAATGCACACATATAAATAAGATTGTTCTGAAATATACAAGCTAATCAGGTGCCTTTTACGGAAAACTGATTCTAACTGATTTTTCCCAGAAAATACATTTTCTACTGCTGTGTGGAAAATCTTTATAAGAGGTTTTATGCTATATGATAACACATTAAAAACATTTGTATCAGTAATGGATGGGATGACAGTCCTTTAAAGCTGAACATTTTATGAGTCGGTGACATGAAACACCACCTTACCTTTGCTTTTTCCAGCTGTGCCTGGGCCTGTCGCTCTGCCTCTCTCCGCACTGCTTCCCTGTCTTCTTCCAGAGATACATCTGAATCAGATGGACGGCTGGTGTAGGAGTCCGCCGAACCCTTCGCAAGAGAAGGAAAAAGAATGTCACAAGTTGTTTTGATGTTGGGAAAAAAAAAAAAAGGAAAAAAAAAGTAGAAGTGGTTATGTGGTTATGCAGCCTGCCTTTTCTCTTACTTCTGCATCTCTGAAAAGAGAATAACTGCCCAAAAGGGAAAGTCACTTAGAAAAATTACGCCTAGGTAGTTTTCTTCTGGAGACTTTCCAAAAGTGCAGGTGCCTTCCCCAGTGTTTTATTTCCTGCACTATCCCCGTACTCTTATTTGTATGCTTTTCAGCAAGCAGAGCCAGTTGCTTTGTAGAGTTTACAGCAGTGGTGCAGTGCAGGGCTGAAGGACACACAGCAGCTTCAAGGATGGCTCCATAAAAACTAAAACTCTAAATAGTGTCAGTATGAGCAAGGAAACAGATTTTTTACAATCAAAACACAAATTCAGTATCAATAATTACCATTACACAATATCACTGCTAACAGATTTAACCTCTGCTATCCATTTTTATTTTAGGGTAACCTCTTTACCTGACACACTTTCCCCATCAGAACTGCAAATGGCTCGTATCCATCTCTGCCCCTCAGCAAAACATGCAAATGACCACAAATCAACTTCCAACTAATAAAATCCGTCTGGACTCAACACATGTCCCCATATTGCCACAATGGAAGCAGCCACAATGCCAGAACAGCTCTATAAATAATGACAGCTCTGCTTTCCCTCTGCACCTCCTGCATACGAAATAGAGTTCTGCTAATTTAATCAGAATGAAAACAACTGTCCTCTCCTCACCATCTTTTTTTCCCTCCCTCTCTGCAATACATATAACATATACTGATAATGAAAACATAGGGCTTACACAGATATCAGAATTCTTCAGACGTCCTCCTTTGGCTCTTTTCAGAAGCCTGATCCAGGTGGCCTTCATTAGCCAGACAGCTCAGTTATTGTCCGCAGCTGCAGCGCCCGGCACTGATCTCATAAAACATGTGCACACTGAGCACCGCAGAATCACTGCTCCTTTCCTATCCATGCTCTGCTGTGAGAGCCTTCCTTCTCTTCCCTCTGCCTTTCAAGCTTGCAGCCTCACTGTTTCCAAGTATTCTACAGCAATTAAATTCTCAAATTTTCTCATGTGGGGAAAAAAAAAAAAAAAATCCAAAAAATCCACACCACCTCCAAAAATGTCAACTTGAATGATAAAAATGTAAAATAAACCAGGCTACAGGTAAATGTTGTGAGAGATGCTTCAGTTGATCATAAACTGAGATCGATCACAGAAAAATACCTAGGGCTTTTTCCTTTCTGTTTTAGGGGGTGGATTTGGCTGTTAAAAATAGTGCTTATAAGAGAACCTTTTAAAATCCTGTGCAAAATGTATTCAGTGACATTTGCAAGTGCAAAGTTCATTTCATCTCTTCCTAGATTGGCTGGGGGTGGGGTAACAGGCTGTTCATATCACTGGGCATGCTCCATATGTGCAGCCTTTTACGCAGATGCTCACATCACACCGGGTTGTTAGCCTATGCCAAATTGCCATTTTACATCTCAAGGGTAAACAGCTGGAAAACGCAAGGTCCCTGTGAAACTGGAAGAGCTGGTACAGCATCTCATTCCTCTCATGTATGTCTGCTGCGAGCCACGTCTCCCTCAGACGCTCGGTTCTGTCACGCAACGCTTCCCTCCGCTGTAAAGCACTGAGCTCCACTCTGAGCTCTCTTACAAAATTGTAAATCCAAAAATACGCCTGTTGAGCAGAAATTTAACCCCCTAGTTACTGTTTATATTTTTCCCACGTTAGCAGAGGAAAGAAGCAAATAGCAACTGCAGCATACCACTTAACATATAAATATTAGATCCTAATATGGCAAAAGCCAAACAAAACATTGAATTTCTATGTTTTGCTTTTCAGAGGCACCCTCTACCCTTTCATAAACTGACATAGGAATAACATGCGAAGGCACAGTTTTCTAGGGCCTTTACGATGCAGACAGACATGCAACATTCTAGTTGAAAAAGATCACTGCAGCTGACTGCAGTGCCTGCCTTCAATATAAATTCAGTTACAAGAAAAATAGAGAATGGAGACTACAGCTGACAACAGTGGTCATGCACGTGTCAGAGTATGTCAGCATATTCCAGGAAGGATCGAATCCTGCCATGGTTTGTGTCTATATAACAAAATTGCCCCATCACAAGTGATGCAGCAGCCTACATGTAACCACTATTAGAGCAAACAATAGCTTTCACTAAACTAACTGTTTAAAATAAAGGTAAATTTTAACGTTCCAAATGTTTTACTTTTTTCTTTCCTGAAGCCCGTAATAGTTACAGCGTAGAGTTTAGTAAGTTGTCTTTGAACTGACATAAAGAAAATTATTCTCCAAGGGATATTTTGCTTAAAGGAGTCCAAATATATCTGCTATGTTATCGTGATCTTCCAAAACTAAAATGCCTGTTGAGCTAAAGCAAAAGGAGCAGAAAATAAAAGAAAATACATTCAAACTTTTTTTGAATTTTTCAAAAAATCTTGTCAGTTAGAAAAATTTTTTTTAAAATCTTGTACATTAGGAAAATACTCCGAGGCCCTGTAATCTGTCCAGAGCCTTTCACATTTGGCTATTCTTTAAAATTTCCCTCTGCCACAACTTCTGACACAGCTCCTCAATGGAAACAGTGGCAAAAAGATGAGCAGCAACAAGCAGACAGAAGTTTAGTGTAGAGTTCAAATCCTGCTATGGTTGACAAAACAGTGGCCTGTGGTCAAAACCTTTAATGTTATCACAGCATTAATGAAAGCTGAGACTGTGATAAACCCCTCCATAGAGCCCCAGCCCAGAACACTCTGGGGTCTCTCAACACTCAACCACCTTCAGAAAGGGCACATCCAAACCCTTCCCCACCAGTGTTGCAGTTCCTTGGTGCCACTCTCCTGCCAAGGGAGGAACGGTGTCATAAACTAACCCTGAAGCAACACTACCTTTAAATAAGAGGAAAACAAACCAATCAGCCATTAAGTGTGACACAGCAATCGCACAATGGACAGTGTGGGTGTTAGCTTTCTACAGCACTTCCATGGTGATCACATCATTTTCCACTGACCAAGTGGCATGGTATCACTTTTCCTATCATTCATTCTGCTGTCCAGAAGGGATGCTGCCTAACTGGTCCTCACCCTATAAAAAAAAAGTCATGAAGCACAGAAAGATAGTTCCTATCTCCTCTAAGGGGACAAAATGCCTTTTTGGTCAGGCCAGAATTGCTAAATTGGAACTTCATCTTCCAGGCCACAGAGATCATTCACAGTGCTGGTTATGTCTTGGGTTGGCCACAGTCCCAACACACATCCAAAAAATCATAATGATTCAATTTATTTTAAATATATTGACAAATCACATGAATCAAACTCAACATTACATTTATTTTCCCAGTGGGACAGACATGGTCATGTAAATTTTCTGTGGAAAAAGAAGTTGGGTACTTGGGTGCTGCTTTGTTTTTCAAAGATGGAAAAAACCCTCAAAGCCTGACGTCAGGGCAATCCAGGAAAAGGGGGAGCATACAATTACCTCATTTTATAAACTACTGAGTATTTTTATATGAGCTAAGAATGTATTCAACCATTTTAAGATGAAAAAAAATTCAAAGTTAGATAAAAACTATGATGAAACTACAGTGGAAATACCTTGACTATGCAAGGAAAACAGGGCCAAGTGGATGTGCATTGTCCATTCATGACAGCTTAGGAAATTGCATTTCCTCCCTGGGTTACATGAGTTTTTGGGGTTGCTCTGGAGAACAGTATGGATCTTTTCTCAAGAGCTTCTGAAATTCAGCCTTTCTGAGATTCTGCAGGTCTCCATCTCCTTCCACTGCAATATGGAAGAGCTGCATATGTGCATGTACATATATATATGTAATACATGCTACTTTAGCCCCCAATTCTTCTTATCTTTCATGGGAAGCTGTCTAATAAAAGTAAGATAAGCCATGTTAATAATTACCCCATCTATTCTTTTTTCCTTTTCTTTTCCTCCTTCTTGGCAGCTTTACAAACCCAGTTTGTTTGAAAAATAATTTCCCATTTTAATGACATGCTTGACAAATGTTTACCAACTATCTTACCACTTATTATATAAAATGAGTAGCTTCTATGAGGTATTCTCATAATACGAACCCATGCTTTTCACACTGCTAGTAGTCATACATGCTCATAATTTTCTTAGAAAGATCAAACAAGTTTCTTCAAGTAGAGACTTTTTACATTATTATTTATTAAATGAAGGCATGAAGCAGTAAGCAAACATACAACAAGATTTTACAAGGAATAAAGAAATACATGTGACTGCACATATATATATAAACTCTTCGTTTATAATACTGGGTTCTTCTCCTAGATATATTTTTCATCTCTTTATTCATTTAATGCTGACGAGAATTTTAAATCCAAAAGGAGAAATATATCTATGTCTTCATTCGATTTATACTTTGAATATGGAAAGCTCAGGCCTCACTGTGCCAATAAGACGAACAATTAATTTCAATATTCAGAACTTATGCAGAGATATTGCTAACTGCTTATCTTCTAATCTTGTTGAAATCGTAAGAACAACATCACAGGTCCTGCTAGGACATGATTTGAGATGGTATATTATATCCTTGTCATGTGCTACTACTTCTTGAGTGCTATGAAATAAGGTAAAGGAAAAAAAATATTAAAAGGTTATTTCCATAAAAATTTTATTTCACTTATTCTCTTTAAAACTGACTCAGAATAAAGGCAAAATGTGAAATGTTGAAGTTTAGCATGAAGTGAAACTGCTGACATTGGCAAATTATAATATGCCAACAAGGAATACAGATAGTCCTGTTTCATCCTAAACGGACCTACCTGAAATGTATGAGCCACACAATTAGAAAATCAGAAGCAATCCCACAAATGCACCATCAGTAGGGTCCTCAGTTTGGCAGTGACCACAGCTGGTAAATGTGAAAGTTTCTTATCTATGAAGTTTTCTGCAGATGTCTAAGCAATGTCATTTTGAACAATGTTGAAGAAAGCAGAAAATGCTGCTCTGAGAATGCTATACAATGTTGTATTGATGTTAAACTCTCTCCGTACTTGGCACTGGTGAGGCCGCACCTCGAGTACTGTGTTCAGTTTTGGGCCCCGTACTTCAAGAAAGACATTGAAGCGCTGGAGTGAGTCCAGAGAAGGGCAACGAAGCTGGTGAACAGTCTGGAGGGTAAGTCTTATGAGGAGCGGCTGAGGGAGCTGGGGTTGTTTACCCTGGAGAAGAGGAGGCTGAGGGGAGACCTATCTAAAGGAGGCTGTAGCGAAGGGGGTCAGTCTCTTCTCCCAGGTAACCAGTGACAGGACAAGAGGGCATAGTCTCAAACTGCATCAGGGGAAGTTCAGGTTAGACATTAGGAGGCATTTCTTCACAGAAAGGGTCATTAGGCATTGGAATGGGCTGTCCAGGGAGATGGTGGAGTCACCATCCCTGGAGGTGTTTAAGAAAAGACTGGACGTGGCACTTAGTGCCATGGTCTAGTTGACATGGTGGTGTTAGGGCAAAGGTTGGACTTGATGATCCCAGAGGTCTCTTCCATTTTTGTATTCTGTGATTCTGTGAAGTTAATTATTTGAGGGTAGAATTTGTAGGG
>NW_009594256.1:3508-22287 GCF_000690535.1 Cariama cristata | reverse complement strand
AGACTAAATAAATTCCAATTAATTGATTGGCATGTATATTTGGCATGTATGACAAACTGAAGAAATGCCTTTTAAGAAAGGAAAAAGGAAAGATACAATGTATTCACTAAGGGGATATCAAGCAGAAATTGTTGACTCCTTGTATAAGGGCCATGGACACTTCACAGCCTGGCAACTGCAAGTCTAGTCCTGATGTCCTCTCCGGTCCTTGGCATGGGCCCTGCAGTGCTTGGACTTTTGCCCACTACACACACTGCACTTAAATACTGTAAAACTGTGCTCTCTCACAATTACTATACAAGAAGGGCTACCAGCTCCTACAGTAGTCACAGAAATCCTCTGCTATGTTTGCATTTAAAAAACAAAACCAATGTTGAATTTTTTGTTGTTGTTTAGAGATAATTGGGCATTGCTATGGCATCTACAGGCATGGGGATGTTCAAATAACAGGAGGAGTAAAATTTTAGAACAGCTGGGAGCTTTAGGGTGGCAATATGATTAAAAAGGAGATTATCTAGGAAACCAGTCTTCTCTTTACCCTTAACATGACTTTGGCAAGCTTGATCGCAGCACCCAGCTCAACATTAACAGGTTTCCAAGGTGCTAATCCAACTGACAGCTGGATGAAAGCAGAGTTTTTTAAAATAGCCCTTAGGTTTGCAGAAGCCTAGATTGTGGAATTCAGGAATCAGGTAAACAGTTGTACTAGGTACTTTCTCAGAGAAAAACAAAACAATGAAAACCAAAATAACCCCCCACACCAAAAAACCCCACACACTTGCACTCACATTTCATACTAGCCTAAATATTTGTTTTCCTGTTGTTTTGCTAAGACAAAGTAGCATGAGTAGGTATTTTTAGAGGAATGATAGACTTTTCACAGCGACTCTTCTGAAAAACTTTGGCAATACACAAATTGTTTCCAAAAAGGCAGCCGCAGAGCTCAGCCTTGTTAGCAAACAAACAGACAGACCCCTCAGAGTCAGAGCTAAGTTTTCCCCAAATTTGTGGGATAGTCTGGTGTGTTACAGTTTACCATTTTTTGCAAAAACCATCTAAGAGGGAAAACTACTTGAGACCTTATTGTACTAGGCACTGTACAGTCACAAAGTGAATGACAAACCCTGCTTAAAAGAACTTGCAGACTAAAGGATGAGAGAATATAAGCAGAAAAAAAGGAATAAGAAAGGAATCAAGGTAGAAATGCAATAGAAAATAAAGCATTTTTAAATATTCGATACCAGCATTATGACTCATCCCTTGCATAACCATGGTGGGCTGTTGTTTAAGTAAGTTTTCTATATGTATTATGGCAGAGATTAGTTCTGTGAAAGCCTCTGAAGGAGGATAATCTGGTAGCTCTGTATATTCTGACAGAGAGATTCTTACACTTATGAAACAAGAGAAAGGGCTTTTGAGGAAGAGGGCAATGATCGGAATATAAGGAGGTCTCCTAGCTTATCAAAATATGCTTTATTAACAAAATAATCACATAACTGAGAACTTTAAAAAAAACAAACCCAAGCTAAAGAAAAAAAGGGATTTGATTTTTTGAGACAATTGGATCTATAGGATGAGATTAAATTATTGATGGTTTTGAGCTGTAAGGAAAAGTCAGAGCAATGACAGAGCTAAGATGTTGCCAATGGAACAACTCGGAGACAGGTGTCAAAGTAAGCGAAATACACCAAGGAAAGAATTGCAAGCTGCATGAACCTGAATCATCTCACTTTTGTCTCAGACTGTCAGCACACACATGGATATTAACACAGCTTGGTTGACTCATGATAACTTTTGAAAGCTCTGGTAACTGGATTATATCTCTAAGTCCTTAGGCAAAGGTAAACCAGGACTATTAGTAACAACAAGCTGACCTGCGGTGCTCTTTACTGGGACAGAAGCAGGTAAAAAATTGAAGGTTTTCAGGAAAAAATGAAAATATCATTTTTGACTATATTAATCAACAGCAGACATCACAAAGGAAGGATTTTAAATTGGAAAAAGATAACTCGGAAAAAAGGATTTAGAATATAAAATGCTACGTGTCAACACAAGAGCACAGACAGAAAGACAAAGATTGGGTCAGCCACAAAATTACAAGGGCTCAATTAAAAAGAGGAAAAATGGAAAACACATCTGGGATGACAACAAGGAAACAGACAACTAGAAAAGGAAAGAATTTGAAGGAAAGCATGGCAACCATCATCTCAATTTGTCTCAGCTCAGTTAAAAGTGCCAATTTAGATTCTCTGTTCCAGATCTTCAGCATATTTTTATCTGGGATTTTGGTTCAAGTCATTAAGATTTTCTGCATACTTAAAAATAACTTCCTTGAAAATTTAGCGTGAAATTCTGTTAGCAATGGAGAATTTAGAAGGAAAAAAATTTTTTTCTTTGTATTTTATCAAGTTATCTCTATAGGTACAATCCTAACATGGTTTTCAAATCTAACAAATAGAAAGTTTGGGGGTTTGTTTGCTTTTTTGTTTTTTAACTTGCTAAAAATGCTGAGGTTAAGTATATACAGTGAAGTCTTCCCTTTTTTACTATTTCAAATGTAACAACTGCTTTAATACATTAATTTTCTTGCTACCCTTCATTTCTGTACTGTAAATATAGTATTCATCTGTTTAAATAATTATATCTTTTCCATATATCTTCATGAGTTAGTTTGGCAAGCAGGCACTCTGAAGAAACTGCTGTCATACACTAGTTGTCTATAATATTTTTCCACTTCTGATAAATTTATTTTCCAGCCCATCATCTACTCCTGAAATCTTGATTTTCTAGTCATGATCTTTTGTTCACAGGAAACATGACATAAAGCACTGCAAGTTGCTCACTGCTTATATTAGGAGAGGTTTTCTTATCAACACCTTTGTTAAATTACACACAGTGAAGACTAAGGAATTAATTACATTTCCCTAACCCAGGCTCACTGAAAGCTCAAGCTTGTCAAACAGCGGTTCATTTGTGACAGCTCAGGTATCTCTGGCAGTCATGATCTCCTTGCTCTCTCTGATACTGCCAGAAACACCAAGTGAGCAGCTTTCACTCTGCATGGCACCATTTACTTCAGGATAAAAACGCTACATAAAATACACATATCCTCATCAGTGGGCTGAATGTAAGCTCAGTTTCCAAGGCTGTCAGAGGCCACATGAGTCCTTGTGGGTTCAGGTGTTCATCCTTTTTTCCAGCCTTCATCCTCCTGTACACTGCTTGAAAAATATCAGGACTGTTTCTTCATACCCATTAGCTATCCTCCAGGTCTACTGTAAATGAAAGCAAATCACTTGAAATTTTCTCAAGAGGATGAGGCTCCTTACACCATTTAGATACTACAATTATTCTCATCTGATTTCAAAAATACAACAGTATGTAATACTTCCACATTGATGGAAAAGTCTCTGGAAAGGCTTTTTGTCCCTCTTGTATATCATGTATCAAAATAATAACCTTGGAAAATTCTCTCTCTCCAGCATAAATCTTCACAGTTTTTGTTCTAAAATGAAAATATACTAGTTAATGTATAGATTTCATGATGTCAACTGTTCACACCCACTGACTCTTTTACATTTGAATCTAAAAGATATCTAACCTAGTGCATCCACACAGAATGGATGAGGGTATCAAGTGTGCCGTGTGTGATACTTATCCAAGGACAAGAAGCTAAAGCAAGCACTGCATGCCTGATTCTCCCATCCCAATCCACACGGCTGTCACTGCCTGAACAGCTCCACCAACTGCCTTTTGAAAGAGGGAGAGCAAGTTGGAGTTTGTGGTTCTGACTCATGAATACTTCCTATTGTACTTTCAGAGCACTATCCACATCTCTTTACCAAGAAGTGAGACTGAAGTCTCTGTATGTTACTATCCCTGTTTCCCACCTACAAGTGAACACAAGAATGTGAAGAGTATATACAACACTCATTTACAAAAAACAAATTAGTAAAAGGTTGTAGGAAACCATCTGATAGTATATAATCTCTAATAATGAATAAATCTAGATATATTTTCTTACTGCTAAAATAGATCTTGTACTATGGATTTATATTAGCACTACTGAGATATAATTGCTTAAATAAAGATGGGAGGGTTAGAAGAGGAGTATATATTCTAGGCAACCTGGAAACAGAAATGTGCCTGCTACTGAAGATGTTGACAATGATTAGATGCTAACCTGAAGGGAAATAAAATATAAGTGAATTGCAACAGAAAAGTTAAAGGAAATCATAAAAGCAGCACATAGTGTTGTGAACTTTCCTAACTCAATGTTGGAATACTTTTTGTGCTCTGGAACATTCAAAGCTTAGTAGAGTATAACAGCCACATCCCAGGATAATAAGTGAACTCAGGTTTTAAAATTATTGCGACCTAGAAGACCAAACATTTTCTGTTTTTCAGACATAAAAGAAACATCAGGAATAGACTTCTTTCTGATTCAGAACAGACTTTGTCTGGGTCAGGAGAGCACATTACATCATATACCTTGCCTAGCCATTTCCTCCTCTAGAGGAAGCACCAAATTTTGGACCACTGGTTGCTCTTTCATCTATTGCTGCAATACTGAATATTGACAGAAAATACATGTTTGATTTGCTGATAAATCCAAACTCTTAAAAAAGAATGGCTGAGGATTACAATATCTGCACAAGCTCTCTCCTGTGTCAGAGCTATGACGATGTACTACATCTTGTTGTCAAGATCACAAGATAGTTTAGGCAGAAAGGAGGCTCAGGAGGTCTCTAGTCCAAACTCCTGCTCAAGTTGTGAGACCAGACCAGCTTGTTCAGGACTTTATCCAGTTGGGCCTTGAAAACCTGCAAGGATAGAGACTGCACGACCTCTCTGGGAAAACTCATCCCATTGACAGACTGCCCTCACATGAAGATGTTTTTTCTTATATCCAGTCTGAACCTCTCTTCTTTCAATTTCCAGTGTTTGTCTCTTGCCCTCCCACCATGCACGTCTGAAGAGCCTGGCTCCATACTTTTGATAACCTCCTTGTAGATGCTGGGTGGCTTCCATTTCCCCTTTAAGCCATCTTGTCTCCAGGCCAAACAAGCCCTGGTCCCTCAGCCTGTACCTACAGGACAAATGATCCAGCCCCAACCATCCTGGGGGCCCTTCACTTAATCCTCTCTGATTTATCCACATCTTCCTTTTGTTGAGGCACCAAAATTGTCATAGTAAAGCAAGCATGTTCTAAGAAGTGCTGTAATCACCTCCCTGGATATACTGCCTGTGCTTCTGTTTGTACTCAAAAGAGTCTGCAACTTTGGATATATAATAGAATTGTCCTCAAAAAAGAGCCAACATACACCTTGGGCAAACCTGTATTTATAGATGTGCTATACAATAGTCTACTTGTTCAAAATTTTTAAGACAAGCAATACCTCACATTGCTGTAAAGCAACTTTATTAATCAACTTTGTAAAATCCCTCAGATAAAGAGATTCCTTGCAAGACATCCCTAGCAAGTTTCTGGTCACAAGAGAATCTCCAGCACCTGCAGTGATGAAAGACACAAGAATGGAAACTCCAGTTCTGCAAGCCTTAAGGTCTCAAAACATGTTGTGCTAACTCTTACCAAAGAAATACAAATGAACTCATGTCATCCCTGATAATTTGTTTTCTTCAGGAACTGCACTGGCTAAAGCCTGCTTTTTCTGCTCTGCTCCATTGTTTGGAAATGAAATTAATTCTCTCCTTAAACTCATCCGGTTATGCTCAATTAGAAGCCATATTTCCTCCACTTTACAAGGGAAACAGTTTCTGCTTGAGGAATTACTACCCAAACTCATCAGCTGTACCACTGCTGCTATCACCCCTTTTCTGAGGGGACAGGAATATTACAAAGACAATGCTGAGATTACTGCTCTGCTGTGCAAATTAGTAAGGCAATTATTATTTGGATGAGATTCCTAAAGATAAGGAGGAAGACAGTGAACAAGGAGCCAGCAGAAAGTACGCAGGTGGATGATGGGCATCATCCACACCACACAGAAGAGGAGCACCTATGACAAATCAGCAAAGAAGGACAAGCCTTTGAGAGGAGAAATATGAGACAAGTATGAGAGAAACATGAGGGGATATTTCAAGAATGTAAGAGATGGATGGCAGGCCAACAAGCATTTCTGAACTTTTACTAGTTCTTGCCTCTCTCCAGTGTAGCAGCAGAGAAAACCACAAAAGCAGAAAGAAATCTTTTCTAGGATGAAAAATATTGTAGAAAAGTACTGTCATATAAAAAAATTGCCTTGATGCTATTTGTGCTTATACGACTGGCACTACAAGGAGAGTTAGTAAGCTAATATCTGCCTTTTTTTCAAACAATGAGTATTTTTATAACATCTAACCACTTCCATCTCTGTACTGTATGCAGTTTGCAATTAGAGCCAACAAACACTCAGTGATTCCAGGCTTCCAAATTGAAGTTTATAAGCAGAAAGCTAATTCCACAACTAGTTTTTCTGCTTACAAGCATGCAACAGTCTCTCTGTGTTCACCCTGCTCTACGTGAAGTCAGTCCCCAAAGTATTCACGGATAGATAAAAATTACAAAATGCTAGAGAAACCCAAACTGCATTATCTTTTCCTGGTCACACCTATTGCCCATTCAGTAGTCACGTAGATTGTATATGTACTGCTGTACCACAATTCAAATATGTTTGTACTCAAATCCTCTCAAAGATTTTCCAGAAACACAATGCCAGCTTCCCTGGCCAGGCTAAAGTCAGAAGTCAACACTAAATGCAAGACAGGCTTTTCATGCTTTAAGAAGTCTGACTCCTACTGGCTTTCAGTAATATTCCAGTTCATAACCATTTTGGAGAAAAAGGAATTTAATATCTTAATTATTACTTTTTTTAACTTTACATTTATCCTTAACTGATTTCAATTAGGCTGAAAAACTTATTACAAAGTATAGTAAACTTTCATTTAAGGTAACCAGAATTTCACTCTAGATTTGCACTGCTCTCCTTCCATCACTCCTTCTGTAATAATTATTCTATTTATAATCAGTAGTAATTAATACAGTTAGCATCTCCCTTCCTTTTCAAAGTTTTTGAGTTTACAAAAGGTAAAACATAAATTATGGCTCATGCAGAAGAAAAGGAAATGTTTGCTGCTGAAGTTGGCTCAGTAACACAAATGTGCTCTTTTAGAACCTCTCATGCTTTGTTAGTTGTCTGCAGGCATGGATCTTTCTTATGATTTGAAAAGGCAGCAGTATTTTTAAGTCCTGTTCATTTTCAAAATCATCATAGCCTATGATCTCAATAGCAGTTCCTTCTTGTTTTCTTTTTGATTATGCCAAAATAGACCTTATATAAATAGAATAGCATTTCATTCACGTAATAAAATCTACCAGGGAAGTGCAGGGACAACACTGTCAATTGTCACAAGGCAAGCAGATCCACAAAACAGGTTGTGTAACTGGCAGGACTAATCTCTCCCATCACCCTTACAGACCCAGAGGTGCAGGTTTATTTAAAATAGCCCTAAGCAAAACAGCACAACTTGTCGTGTTTGGGGTTTTTTTTAAATGTACGCATTTTACTGGGAGGCATTTGATTACAGAAAGATGTCAAATCTTATTTCTGTGCTGACAAGGCAACAAACAGTTAGAGGAAATGGTACCAACTGGATTGTATTTTCTCCCTCAACACATGAAGGACAGTCCCATCCAGTCCTTTTCCCAGATATTCTTACCTGCAAATTCCACCAAACCTCTGGATCCAAACTGATCAGAACATTATTTTGTACTAACAAGACAGAGCTGAACAGAACTATTAATTTTTCCATACAAATCTCTGTTACTGGGGGGGAGAATAACACTCACGTATGCATGGGAAACCTCTTAGAAGACAAAGCAGTTTAAGTTATTAGCTGATAACAGCAAATAGGTGTGTGTGGTGATTATTAAAAAAAAAACAAAACAACCAAACATTTTCTTGCTGTTAAGTTCTAGTGAAATGTCAATCAGTGAACCCAAAATTTCACATATGGTACTGCAGTCTTGTATAATGAGCCTTATGATTTTGCTTAAACATCTCTGAAGGCCACCCATGTTCTTGTCAGGATGTCCGTGTAACAAACAACAGAAATACAGCAAACAATATGAATAATTCCACAGAATTAGAAAGACCACAGGATAATTAAGGGAAACAGAACGTAACTTTCTTAAATATATGGGGAAAA
This sequence comes from Cariama cristata, assembly GCF_000690535.1. Classification (NCBI taxonomy): domain Eukaryota; kingdom Metazoa; phylum Chordata; class Aves; order Cariamiformes; family Cariamidae; genus Cariama; species Cariama cristata. Next base: position 14,079 of record NW_009594256.1, on the reverse strand, counting down.
CCACAATATGATACATATGATAAACTGACTATATTTGAGGAACAATCTAATGCCTCTATCCTTCAGATCTCACTTCATAGACATTATCACTACATTCACATGGAATATAGATGAAGGCAAGAGAATCACAATGAATTACAGATTAGAGGCCTAAAATTTCAGAATTATATAGAGCATCCTTCAGGAATGGGAACTAAATTATGAGCAATTGCTAGACAAGATGAAGACTTCTAAGAGTGAGTGTTGATTTATAACATAAAACATGGGAATTTCTACTTTGATGCCAGTAAGATTTCTATATAGCCTGTATTCTCTGAATAGAATAACAGAAGAAAATAGGTCGGGTAGGGGACATCTGGAGGACAGGACATCTAGTCCAACCTTCTGCTCAATGCATTGCCAGATTCAAAACCAGATTAGCTTGCTCAGGGCCTTAGCTAGCTGAGCTTCAAAAATCTCCATGGATGAAAATTTTGTAACTTTATATAGAATTTTACTTGTTAATATCCTACACCAGAAAAATGTAAGGAAATTCTAAGAGTAATCCAACATCTTAAGATAATAAACTAAGAAGTTATACGACATTTAACCTCAAAAATTAGCCTGCTGAGATGCTTCCACAAGTAGACGAACACAACTGTTTCAAGTTCAGCACAAAGCCAATTTTAACAAAGCCCATTTCTGCACATGAAAAAATGTTAATTACTTCCAATGAAGAAAAAATTAAGTTTCTCATTTACTTTCAGGAAAAGACATGCAGAGACATTTTTCCTATCATATTTACTTGTTCTTTAAAGGAATAGCTTTGCAATACAATTATATTTTTATATTATAATACTCTAATAATAGCTATGCATGTATCAGCCTTGCTCCTATAAACTGGCCTACTATTGTTCCCTCTGCTTAAAATTCCTGTAATGGTCTACCTGCCCTTAGACTTCAGAGCTCAACTGAGTAGGGAGCACTCTCATTTTGGGTTTCTGCACCAACATTGCTTTGTTTGTACCAATAAACAAATACTTTGATTTAAATAATTTCTCTTTAATAAGAAAATCTGCCAAGATATTTGGAACAAAACACAGAAACTGCCTTAAAAAAAAGTCAAAAATATATTTCAACCAATGCTTATTAATTCTATTTGACTTGTTTGTGAGACCTAATAGAACACTAAAACTATATTGTACATCATAAAATACGATATGTTATTTAACTGCCAAAAAGTCCTATGCATTGCTAAATTAAAATGTATAGATTCACATTGCATTGTAAATGACAACGTACAACAAAATGTGCACAGGAGAATTTCTCAGGGATTTTATTCTTTCCTTTCTCAGATAAAAGCTTTTAAAATTGCTGGTTCCTATATTCCTCTAGTTGCAGCAATCTTATCACCCAACTTTCGTTACATTTTCTTCCTGCAGAAATCTTAGACTTTGATCTTGTCAGAGATGCATAAAATAATAAACAAGCTTGTCATGGTTATCCTTACCTATTTCCCTGTAAATAAAAGATTTGCTGAAAAAAGAATTGATGACTTCTATGGAAGATGAACTAACTATCCCTAGTATTTCATAATTCTTATTAATCAGCTAAAGTTGTCTGGAAAGTAACATGTAGTCTAAGTAAATAAACAGTACTTCATCTAGTCAGTCCAGCTGCCTAGAGCTTGTTTATAATTTAGAGAAGACATATCTTCTTGAAGACAGATGCCCATGGCTTCAGTAAAGAGGTAGATGGATTTTTTTTTCTGTGATAGACTTCCTGACCGCCAATGTTGAATAAAAATAAATAATAAGTTTAGTCTGATCAGCTGTTTCTGAACTTGTTCATCAGATCTACTTATTATAACTAACTGGAAAACAAAAATGTATTGCCAAACAGACAAACACACAATCTCAACTATAGAAGAAGAGGGGTAAAAAAAAAAAAGGAATTGCACCTGGAAGAGATTATCAAAGAAGTTTCAGATCAGATAATCTGAAACCGGATTTTTTGCCCTTGGCTTCCCTGTGTGCAAGGTTCCCATCAAAATGACATTGGACTATATCCAGCCTGCCTGCTAGAGTGCTTAATTGAGCTGCTGTAACTGCTATAGTGTTGCAAGGTCAAGAGAGCAATGAGCTATCTAGACTGCCACACACCACCTCATACATCGTTGATGGGAGAAAAGTAGCTCTGCTACCCAGGACAGAGCATCTAAAACAGGCAGTCTGCTGCACCAGGCAGGCAGGCACATATGGCAGACAGTGTAAGCATGCCGTTTTGACTTTAGCTTTCCATATGTGCTGCAGGGGAGTCATGATTTCAGTTTTTCACATAAAACATCTTGCATGTGTACCCCTTCTGCTAACTTACATCCAACCACAGACTAAACAATATAGACATCAAAATGCATGTCACAAGCACTTAACTGGAAAACAGACTTTAAAATAACTCTGTTGTTAGAAGCCCCACACTGGGGCCTCTGCAAGATACAGAATTTTCTTGTACCATATTCATGCACAGCATATACAAGTCCCATTTCGTTAACTAGAGGCATTCAAGCTACCTTCTTCTAAGTAGTCACAACTTCTCTGTGTAGGGTTCCACCCTGAGAGCTACAAATTGATGACTTAAAACAGACATGCCATTAGTATCTTTTACCCACAAGACTTCTCTAGCTACAAGTATGAATATAGGTGGCGTAACAGGGAACAAGCTGTAAATAATTCTCAAAAGCCTGGAAACATACACACACACACGTGTGTGCAGAGGAATCCAAGATAAGTATGTTGCAGCTACATAAATCAGAGAAGCAGAATAAATTAGCTTCTTGTTAGCTATGTGCTGCCATAGTTAGATTACTGCCCCTACCGTTAACACTTGTTATGGCTACATTAGGCTCCATTCAAGTTCCTCACTGAAAAAATAGCCATATTTTTTAACCAAGGCCTGTAGAGCAGATGACAATATGGAAAAGAAAAACTCAAGTATTCGTGAACATGAAGTTGTTTTTTTAAAAGTTCATGCCAGTTCACTTCAGTGAGGTAAACTGTCCAGCACGAGAGGCTGATCAGTGCTTTGCCAGGAAGTAGGTAGTATTATCATATTTATTTCCTTCAGATGGAAAAAAAATGAAGCCAAGACCAAGCAATTTAAAGATTTCATCAGGACTCGGTGCTATCGATGGAATTGGAATCCAGCTATTCCCAGATCCTAAGCAAGACTTCGTTCCCTATTTCCCGCTGATGTCTTACAAATGGAAAAGTAGCCGATAGGTACAGAGCTACCTCAAGCAGCTCGGTAGAGGGTATGCAGAGATGGGTCTCTCCACTTGTCTCCACTCTTTGTTTTTTTCTACCAGCACTTACTATGAGCTGAAAGATGAAGGTGAGAAGCAAAGGAGGGAGCTACAATAAAAACACACAAACAAACCACTCAGCATTGGCGAGACCACACCTGGAGTGCTGTGTCCAGTTCCAGGCTCCTCAGTACAAGAGAGACTGGGGAGAACCCAGCAATGGGCCACAAGGATGATGAAGAGACTGGAGCATCTCTTAAATGAGGAAAGGCTGAGAAAGCTGCGACCATTCAGCCTGGAGAAGAGAAGGCTCAGGGGGGATCTTTTTAATGTATATAAAACACCTGAAGGGAGGGTGCAAAGAGGACAGCATTAGGCTCTTCTCAGTGGTGCCCAGTGATGGGACCAGAAGCAATGGGTACTAAAACACAGGAGGTTCCCTCTGAACATCATGAAACACTTTTTCACTAGGGTGACCTAGCATTGGCACAGGTTGCCCAGGGAGGTTGCAGAGGCTCTATCCTTGGAGATACTCAAAAGCCGTCTGGACATGGTCCTGGGCAACTGGCTGTCAGTGGCCCTGTCTGAGCAGGAGGGCCAGACTGGATGATCTCCAGAGGTGTCTTCCAACCTCAACCATTCAGTGATTCCATGAAAAGTATTCACAAGGCAGCTCACCCACACCATCTGTGCATGCCATTTGTAAATACTTTGGTTTCATTATTTTGTCTTCATATTTGTGAACTGCACTGTCCTGCCAACTCAGGCCAATTTCCACACTCCACATCTCTTCCTCTCTACTCTGTAAGCAGAAGTAACCTTCTCCCTTGCTATTTTATCACGTGGAGCTGGTCAGTGTAGTTGGTTTCTAAATGCCAGAAACCGTTTGAGCTTTACTCACTTCACAGGGCTCCCTACCATGTGTTCCTCAGGTACAAACCTGCTTCTCAAACATGGTGCACTAACCATGATCCTCTTCCACAGTAAGAGGCATGCTCATTCCCTTCCTCCATTGCCTTCAGACACCACTTGGCACTAAATCAGTATGAAAGGATCCAGGTTAATTGCAGTCATTGCTTTGATTCATATTTTCTGTTGGAAATACCTATTTCTAAAAGTTAATTCCTGAGGGGGGAACCCTGTCTTTATCCTCTGAGAGCACCACATACCCCAAGACACTACATTATAAAACAGGGACAATGTGCTCTGCATGAGGGGTGGCTGATCTACTGTTCATAGACTCATGTACATAACAGGACTGACAGCTCAATGCCTCCACCTATGGCCTTCACAGAACTCCCCACCTTTTTCTTGCCTGTTTATGTGTTTGATTGTGGGGACAGAGGTAGGGGAAGGCCAGACATAGTATAAATCCCTTCAATATACTGTCAATAATCAAAAAGGCTCCATCCTCAGTTGGTGAAATTCAAATTAAAGAAAGGAGCCAAGGAGAAGAAAGCTATATGAAGGTCAAACAGTAACACAATTATTAAAGAATCTACTTCGCATACACTAGAGGAGGTTAGAGTAAACACTGTTTTTTCTCTGCGGAAAAAAGTATGCTCACTACAGTTGCATAAATCACTAACTGCAAAGTATACTGGGTGTCTTGGGAGTAATGCATGGGTTTATTAAGGTTTTACCCTCTAGTGTTTCCCTATCCTAAACTGAAACTGTTTCAAGAGCCATTCTGCTACATGATCGAAGTCAGTGGCTCTCCCAGGCTTCCCTTGGGGGAATCCCAAAGCTCATATGCAGTGCTTAAAACACAGCTGAGACATCTCTGAGCTAGTCTTGGGGAATGATGCCATACAGAATGACCCTTATTTTTCCAATTTAGGAAAGAAAAACTGTACTGCTTCTACACTTTGGCTGCTGCAGAGAATTGACGGGAAAAGGCTTGCTAAGGGTGACTGTTTCACAAACCTACATCCAGCCCTGGATGTGAGCACAGCCATCTTTCACATAGAGCTCTTCTCGCTAAACACCCAGTTTTAGGCATGAATAACTCCATTCCTAGTACACATGTACAACATCTGCACTTGAAAATTAATCAAATACTAGCATTTTTTTATATATAAAGCAGGTATTTTTAGAGCAATTTACAAGCTTTAAAAAGTTAAACATCTATCGTTACCAGAAATGATCCAAATATCACCTTAAAATTTAAAGGCAAAGAATGAAAATGTGAAGTGATTTGTCCCAGGATGGTCTCATGGCTGTGAAGTAAACTTCAGAGGCTGAATTTAATTTTCCTACAGTTCAAGTCTGTACTTCAAGTTACACTCACATGTGCCATACAACTTACTCATCTGAACACAGCATTAGATGTTGTTGCCTTAGGTTGAACTAAGGTGAACAAGGAAAAGTCATTCCAAAATCTTAGGGTTAAATTTTTACAGCGTTCTGCCACAGTCAATTTGCAGAACTGTGCTTGCAATAAGAAACTTGCAATTCAAGTGAGAGGTTCCCAAAGAAGCAATCCTGATTTACGATTTTTAGACATGTTCCTGTGTTAATCCACAGTATGATAAAAAATACTGTTGCTAAACAGTTACACATGACTCCGCCTCCAGTCTTAAACAACATCCTTATTATCTTTTCTCCCTTTGCTTAGTTTCTGAAATAAGGTAAATAGCAATGACTCAGAGTAAACACTGAAAACACATCAATGTGTTCTCCCTACTGATTTCTAGGACTTACAATAGCATATTTCTAAAATAAGTGGGGTTTTCCCTTCACACAGCAAAATTAGCCCTATCAGCAGCATGCCTGGCACACATAGCATCGGGGTTTGTCTGATTCACAAATAGCACTCAAAAAGTAGCTCTTCTCAAACTTGAATGTCATTTGACTGCTTCAAGATCTTCCACTCCTTTAGAAATTTAGCACACAGATTTTCATACTTTTTAGAAGGTAATGTTGCCCTGCAGGAGCCATGAGTATAACTGGCATCTATCAACATCATACTTAATATTGCATAAGAAGTGCTCCATCCTGCAAGACGACATAGGCAAACTGAAGGGAAGTGAAGGTTTAATTTTAAATAGACAACTTCAAAACTTTTGCCTGGAGAATACAAGTGACAAATGATGGACTTCCAAGGCAACCAAAACATTTGGTCTGGACATCATAACAAATTCACTGGAATTATAAAGACGTTTTCCATTCTCTGTAAGGTTATTTTCAAAGAGACAAATCTATGAAGAGCAAAAGAGCTGAGTTTTGAATTTCTTAAGAAAGTTAAAAAGAGATACCTGATTGCAAACTTTGAAAGTTGCATGTAATAGAGTGAACGAAATTCAATGATTTTCCTTAAATGACCAATCATCAAGAAAATGCCTCCCTGCCTCTGAATTACTCTGCTATAAAATAGCTTTTCCAACAATTAGGTTGTTCTCAAAAGAAATCCTAATCAATCCTACACTTACTATCACAGTGTCCCATCATCCTGCTACAACAGAGCCCAAAGTTTCTATCAGGAAAGGCTGCTGGGAGGGAGGAGAGATAAAATGCCGAGGTGTCCCATGCTCGATGAGACAAGCCGGTGCTATCAGCCCTGGCCCGCATACCTACACCAAGGGTCCCCCAGAACGGCAGTGGTGGGATGCGGCTGGAGATGCGCAGCATCCACAGCCCAGGCAAAGCCCACCTGAGTGAACAAGAGCAGAGGCTGGGCCAAGCGTAGCCTGGGGGCACAGGAGAGCCAGCCAGGCCTCCCAAACATACAAGCACTATGCTAGATTTCCGTCATCCCTTATGCAGCAACTCAGAAGACTGTTGGGAGTAATTTTAGGTGCTTTTGCTCAGGGAAGTTAATGCAGAGTACAATTTACCAGACAGCTGTGAAAAAGAGCTCCCATTTTCTGCTTCATTTTTGATGAACTATTCCAATTCTGTTCTGTTATCAGAGGTTTATCTTGCAAACAAACAGGAAAATCCCTACACAAACAAGTTACAGCCACAAATGCGATTGCATGACCTGTACTTTTTATAGTTTCCTGTATTTATGAAATTAAATTGCTTACTACAGTCAAGCACCTGTACATTTCCAGGTAGATGGCATAAAATATTGCCTAAGAAGATCACAAAAGATACTATATGTTTATTCCACCAGTTCTTAAGAGGTTAGTAAGCATCTGCCTAAAGTGCTGAAATGCAATGTGAAAGACACTCAGTACCCCAACTCAGAACATCTATGCAAAACCTCATTCAAAGAGGAGAGGAGCACAGCTACATGGTTTTATTAATGATTTAAAAAATATATCATTTGTTCACTATGTCATGAAATGACAGGTTTTGGGTTTTTTTTAATATGAATTGGTCATAAACCTCAGCATTGTCTTTGATAACTGATCCTTAAGTGATACTATCATTGTTTAGCTGGGGTTTGCAGGAGATTATATAAAAATTATCAGTTCTGTCAGATATCTAGTCTTCTTATGCACTCAGAGTAAGCTAATAATCCAAGCTTGTTTATACAGAGGAACAAAAAGAAAGCAAAAGAGGACACCACATACAAAAGCTGGTTGTACCAGTCTGTGGAATTTTGCTATTAAATTTAACTGAGCTAGAATATTGCTTCAGATGCTCACGTTTCTGCAACTGTGTGTGCGTGCTTGTGTGGACATCTGTGTGTGCATGTGAAAAGCACACAATAACCATATAAAGTTCTATTTCTCTATTACTCTATTTAAGGGTTGGGTTTTTTAAAGAGGGTTTTACAGAATTCCTCTAGGAGATGTTTTAATCATGCTATGTTTCATTTTATCAGTAATCTACTTTCTAGGATAAAAATCTAATTTTATATGCATAGCTAGAATGCTTCAAACTAATTTAAAATTGTTTGAAATAAATAGTGAACTAAAAATTAAATTACGAGATTCTTCACTGTCACTCTTCACTCACTTTGTCCTTCAGTGACTCACAGTAATTGTCTGTGTGGGAAGATAAAACAAATGCCTTTTTCACAGTGCAGAGCATATGGCTTCACGGACTACAGATCTGGACAGACAGAACTTTTACAATTATTCTAGCTTTTACTGAACAATAAAACTGTTCTTCAAGCTTTATGTAGACCATCTATTCTATTTTACATATCATTGAGTAAAGCAAACATCTTAGTAAGTCTGGCTGCCAAAATAACACCAAAAAAGTGCATCCATATTTTCCCCTGAACTATCTTGCTTTAAAGAAAAACTAAGAAGAAAAACTCCAAATTATATTTTGGTTTGGATTTAATGAAACATTTTGTTTGAACAGATCATTATATTTCAAGTTCAGGGACCTCTAGAGGCACCAAAAAGAAAAAAATAATAAAAAAACTCAAACCCACATAGTTCATGGTGGACTTCTCACTTTTTATATTCATGTTATTCCACTTTGCTTAATTACGTAGTAGAAAAGGGACTGGAATGAGATGTCCCACCTGCCTGGGAAAGGTGTCTTAAACTATTTTCTATGACAGAGAATACGTCAATAACTTTTAAAAGTTGAAACAGCATCAGGAAAAGAGATTGAGAGATACATTGGAGTCCAAAACCCTAACACCATTCTTTGGTTATCTAGGTTATTTTCAAGGTACTTTAAAATTTCAAACCCAAAGGTTCACCCTCTGTATAAGCCAGTAAGTAACTACACAGGGTACAATGGAATGTAGAGACAGGGCAAAAAATCTATTAAGAGAGATTAGCAGCCCTTTACAAATATCTACAGAGATGTAGCAGATTTAAAAAAGAAATCAGTCCATTAAAAGCTTCAATGTTGGAAACTTTCTTTTGCTTGTCAATTTTTTTAAACAATTAATCAAACCGCAGCATAATTACTGCAATGCTATGTTGTTTACTGCTTTGGAGAAACTAAGTTCTTTTCAGTTGCCTTGCTTGATCTGTGAAAGTTTGTGCGACTCGCACACACAAATGAGTTCAATGTGCAGACAGCTGCATTTAAATTCTTTTCCTCAACAACTTCTTCTATGTTTCCTGCATCTCAAAAACATGGCTGGTTGGAATAAAAAAAAAAAAAGAGGAAAAAATCCAAAATAACTAAATTAATTCCTTGAAATGTGTTGTAGAACCCAGACTGCCATAAAAGGCGCTTTCATACTTCAAAGAGCAACTTCAATAATCAAAACAAAACATTTGCAATTGCCAGTTATATGCAAAGAATGTGCCACTTTTTAACATACGAAATTTATTTTGATGTCCTATAGTAGAGTTCATACATGGTTTTTGGTCTCATTATTTTTCCCCAAAGCTCCTCAGGTCTTGACTTGGTCACAAGTGGTGTGTGGGTGGGAGAATCCATCCATTTTGCTTACAACACAGCACTTGAGCCTCAGGCTGCAAAACTGCAAATGTTTATGTCAGATATCAATGCCATGCAACAGCGCAGAGTTATTAGCGGTTTTCTTCTCATCTTCTCTGACATCATCAACTTATTTCAAATGTCATTTTACACAAATACTGAAGTAAAGAGTGTTAGATCTTAGTGTGGGTGTGTTTGGGTTTTTTTTTAAGCTAGCTCTTCTGATGGACATTACATTACATTACAATGACATGTTTTGAACTGTACAAAATAAATGGTTTGGCAACATCCCCACAAACATACAATTAAGGGCAGTTCTGTAAGCTCTTTGTAGTCTATCTACATTACAAAGTATGAGACAAATTCCGAATCATTTGGAAGTATGATTTTGCTTAACCCAAAGTCTGAATCTCCTCAAAATACTCAGTACTTGAATATTCTCAATATCACCACAATGCGATTAACATGACAAGGAAAGTAAATTCAGTTTTATCTAGCAAATAATATCTCACTACTTGAAGAACTTTCAGAAAATGTCATTTTTTAAAAGCAACTGAATTGGTGAGTACTAAAGCTCAACTACAGGAAGAACAGCATTGACAGAAATTTAAAGCTGCCCAATAAACTCTGAGAGACAGGAAACACTAAAAGTAAAAAATAATTTAAAAAAAAAAAATAATCCTTAGTTTACTTCTTACCACTTCGTAATCCTCACTGCCAAAAAGGTACATAGCTACACCTTCACAGCCTGACACTAGACGTCCAGAGTTCCCAAAACGCCTAAAGTAAGATCTTCAACTGCATCTTCAACTTCTGTGTTTCAGCCAGGCAGGCTTTACAGCTGCGATACAGTCCCAGCACTCCTTTCCCACGCTCAAACTGCTCTTTAAGTATTGCTCTCAGGCAGGAAAACAAAACCTCTTGCTGCAAGGGGCTGAGGAACCGACAGTCTGGCAAACTGCTCCAAAGACGAAACTGCCCAGAT
>NW_009594256.1:0-3495 GCF_000690535.1 Cariama cristata | reverse complement strand
GGCGCGAGCGCGGGCAGCACAAGCAAACCCCCTCCCGGCCGGAGCGTGGCTGTGGGCAGCGCTGTGGGCAGAGGCTGTGGGCAGCGCGGAGCGGGGCCCGGGCGCTCATTCAGGCTCCTGTGCCTCGTCACATGTTGCTGGCGCTGCCCTGATTGGCTGCGGGGAAAAGCAGGGTCAGGAAAAAGCGGGTGGGAGGCCGATGACCTGTGGTTTGGGATGCGAGAGCCCGGGGACATGGCAGGGGTAGCATTTCTGGAGTGGGAGCAGACGCTTGGGTGCATTCATCACCGAGAGGCAGAGGGAGCGAATGCTGCAGCTGGGTGAAGTGCTCGGTGTGAGCAAGCACAACTAGTTTAACTTGGAGGAGCTCAGAAACAGGCAGTTCACAATCTGGATTACCCGAGCTCATCTAAATTTATCCCTCACTCTTCTGATAGTTCTGTGGAAACCCATGGAGCTATCTAACTATCTATGTCTATTAAAATAAAAAAAGATCAGTCCAGGATGGTTTTCCGTTGCTATGTTTCACTCATTTCATTCCTTCCTCCTGCTGATTAATCCCAGACTGCTCCGCTAGCGAAACACAGTGCAACTTTATCTCTATAACACGATGGCACTTAGGTAACAGAAAAGTTATACCCGCAGCCTCCACAGCATGGGAAGGGATCCAGCATACGATACCACGCCATGAGAGGAGGTTGAGGCCCCGCCTCGCTCCTGGCCAACTTCCGGTCCCAGTAGAGCAGGTAAGAAAGAGTAAAAGGAGCCAAAGAGCAGGATAAAACACTGAAGAATAAAGACTAACTCACCAACAGCATTCCCAATCTAGTATTAAAATAGGGCTTTAAAATAACTCTCATTAAAGATGGTTTAGGAAAACAGCACAAAGTAAGCCAGGCATACAGAAGTATTGCCCTCCTGGAAGGTCTGTCCTTCACAAATGGGGAAGTGGCCACCAGTTGGCATCCGGTAACACAACCCTAATCAAACAGTTTTAAAACAGCACTAGGAAACCCATCCCCTCTCTGTTCAATCCTCTAAATTCTTTATAGTTCATATTGCTGCTATCACTACATCCCATAATCAGACCTATACGTAAACTCTAGGAAAAATTATGGAATATGTCATGTCTGAAGGAGGAAATGTGTGGGTGCATGCTTGCCCATTTATATCTATAATCATGTTAATACAATATACACAACATATCATGCATGACAAGATACATTGAACACATATAGCATTGAAAAACAGTTTGTGCTACTCAACTTCCTTCTCTTCCACAGAGGAAAGAGGGTAAGACCTCTTTCCTAACAAAAACACCAAATGAAGCAGTTCAAATACATTGCAAACATCCTCCCTGTTCCTCCCCCTGCCTTGCCCTCCATTTATTTTAAATAGATCTTGTCTTGACTACCTCAGTTTCTTTGTGTGATTTAGTACGATAGTCTTCTTTCAATTTGCCTTCTCTGTCAAAACAGACCTTTTGTCCTCTGTTGGCTATATGTGATGTGACTCATGAGTCTGGATTTTTTAAGTCCTTGTATGTATTCACAAGCAGAGTTAAAACCAAGCTATATACTCTCAGCAAGAGCAAATTAGAAATCAGAAGCCATTAATTCTACTTCCAACCATATGTTTATAAAATAGCAGTAGTTTAATCTGTCAGCCAAACTGGTCACTTCACATTATATCAATTGCAAATTATGCTTCAAACAAGTAATATCATAATATTGTGTTCCTAGAGAGTAAACAAAGCATGCACCACTCCTGCATGGAGGTAAATAACAGACATAAGACACCGCTAGTGGAACGTAATAATCACTTGTTCAACTTGGTTGCCACTATTGATGGTGAACAAGTGTGGATACACACACTTATTAGTTTTAATGTAATTGCCTAAGCTTTACTGCACAGCTTTTTAAGTGTGAAACCACACCTGTCAATACTAGGCAAAGCTAGTGTCATCACCCATTACTTTGCTTGTCTGATACAGCTCTTACAAGCAACTGAAATTTGGGTGCTGTAACTTGATTGCTCCCTTCTTGGATATGGCTCTCAACTAAATTTGGAAAAAAAAAATAAGCAGGTTTTCACCTGCTCCTACCATCAAGAATAAGGAATATATATTAAAAATTATGGTGATTTTTTTTTTTAATAGTTTCATCAGCTCCTGTACTTTGGGCATGAATATGAAATCAGGGAGGATTGCAGTTCACATATACTCAACAGAGACTTAGGGCATTATTCAGACTGTCACCATAAGTGACTTACATGTCACAAGTAATTCTCACTGCAGACAGTACAAGCAGCCAGAGTCTGGCAGCTTGGACGGTAAATAAGCTGAATTGCTCATTGCTCTCTTAAACTGAAACATCACGACAGGTACCCAAGTCTATCTCAGGGCTCCACAGAGCAAATGGGTGTATAGCTTTTATGGTTCAAGAGTCTGCAAAAATGGTCTGCAAAAATGCCACCCCTGTTGAGGGTGTTTAAACTTAGCACAGCACTTCTGGATGACCTGTGCTCCACTCCCAGGTAAGTGACAGTGGTGGATTTTCTCTGGGCTTCCTTCCCCCAGTGGCTCAGTGGGGCATGGGACTGGGCAGCACAGGGCAGTGTCACACCGATGCTGATCCCTACAGCGAGGCCATACAGACAAGAAGCTCCTGATCCACATAGAAAGAGTGAGCACAGAAGTGGAAATGAGAGAGAGAGAGAGAAGTAGGTCAGAAAAAGGAACCTGGCAGTGATGGGACTGGAGAGGTGGAGGGAATGGGAAGGGCAGAAAACCAGAGTGCAGAACGAGGAAGGAAGCAGTGTGACTGCATGACCTACATGCAGTAGAGGCTAAAAGCCAGGCCAGAAGACACAAATTAAGACTAGGCAAGAAAGATGTTCATGGTAGGCAGGGAACACAATAGGATTTGAAAAGACCTGCAGAGAGACAGCTGGTTACCTGACCAGCCTAAAGCTAGGAGGTAACCAGGGAAGAGGGCAATGCTGAGGAGCAGGGCAGAGATGCTGAGATGGGATGCTGGGGCAGAACTGGCTGATCAAATAAATAGAGGCTACTGAAAAACCTGTAGAGCGGAGACTTGAGCAAGAGACGAAAGTTTAGGATAGCAACGGAACTGGGATAAAGGCAGAAAGTGTCAAAACTACAGCAATGGCTCTATAAAAAAAAGGAAGGTGGCAACAAAGCTAAGGGTGGAATTCCTTCTTCCTCTACTGGTACTTTCCAGCAGGAAGTGTGCTTGAAGATTGTCCTAGTTTGGCTAAAACAGGACTATTTATCCTTTCATGAGTTTTTTTTCAGTTAAGTTTCTTCTAAGTACATGTTTTTCAGACAGTGTCTGATTTCAAACTCAGTAACACTTCAAGTTTACAGTTGCTACTGAAGTAACGGTGGGATTGCTTTGCAGAAAGGCCCAGTTTTATACTTATTCCTATCAGAACCAAGGCCACCGCTGTCTCTCTTTTGTTAAACAAGTGAAA
>NW_009594255.1:12316-15064 GCF_000690535.1 Cariama cristata | reverse complement strand
CTGTAAGTGCCGGCCCAGCCTTAAACGGTCAAAGTGATATCAGGACTAGTCCAAGCAAAAGCATTCCCTCGAACTACTGGGGAAAAGGCAGGAACCGCTTTAAGATGCTGGTTTAGCACCTTTCCCAAGCCACAGCTGATTCAATCAGACAATGGTTCCCGCTTGATTGCTAAAGCTGTCCAGGAGTGGGCAACCAAGGAGGGAATTGCGTGGGTTTTCCACACCTCTTACTATCCCCAGGTAAACGGGATAGTGGAAAGAACCAACGGCCTTCTCAAAAGCTTCCTAAAACCACATGAGTCTGGGTGGGAATACCGTTTGTGGAACAACGTCAGCAGCGTAAATGACCAGTGGGGAACGAACAAATGTCCAAAAATTATGGCTTTTTGGCCAAAACCACCCATCATACTCCCAGCTCTCAAAGGTCCCGATCACCCCAGAAACCCTTCTCACTTTCTGGGACAACCAGTGTTGGTGGAGCTCCCTACCGTAGGAAGCGTGCCACTGATCCTGGAAACTCCAGTGAATAAATATACCTGGAAAGCAAAAGATGCTCATGGAAAAGAACAGAAAATTAACACACGATGGATCATCCCTTCCTTCTGAGAAACAGAGAATGTTTTCTTTTCTCTTTTGCAGGTAAACACCTCGACAGATCGCATCCTGAAGAGCAACAGAAAAATCTCATGTGGATCTTGATCCTCTGTATTATATTGAACTTTATTGCTTTATTGATATGTTCAGGATGTATTGCTTACTATCGCAGGAACTTGTTTGGGCGACCATTTTCTTTCCGCTTGGTCCATGGGGAGATGCCAACTCTCTAAGTATTAACTGAGAATGGGAAAATGAGTTTGTGACCCTAGGCTACTCTGTGGCCCACACGTTCAGTTTTACTAATTGTTGAGTGTGTGGAGGACCACTTGGTCTGGAAAGCTGGCCGTGAACCTCAGTCCCAGTTCCTCCTGAATGGCTAGTAAGTAACTATTGTGAAGTGAAAAATAACACCTATTGGGAAGAAGAAATATCTCCTCCATGGCCAATTCGATACCTTGCTCAGGGTCATTTAAGTCAAATCCAACCCGTGGGAGGAAAATTTCTTGGAATAAGTAATTGTACCTGGATCTATCGTAGCGTCAACTACGACCATTTGGTCCAATAGGGATGGTATAATCAGTCCTTACTAGGACAGGGGTTTTCGCACTTTTGGTCTTCAACCAACAATACTATCTTTGGAGACGAAAGAGGAATTAATTGTACTTGGCATAGCCCTTCATGTGCCTGGCGATGTAAATGGTGTCGAAAATAATGGGTCAAATCAATCGTAATTAAATGGCGATCCCTTTGGACCAAAATCAATGTATTTTTAATCAAAAGGCAACAATCCTACCAAAACCTGGTCTACTCCATTTAAAAATGGACACCGAGCTTTAAAAGGTCACTACTGAATGTGTGGTCAGACTGCACACAAATCATTGGACTGGAGTGTGTTATGTGGGATTGATCCGTCCCTTGTTTTTCCTGCTCTCCAGAAATGATGACAAAGTTTTGGGTGTCAAGTTGTGTGATGATCTTGTACGAAATAAGCCATCTATTAATACTGCTATAGAGGGTGATGGTAGCCAAACGTGGGGAAAAGATGACTGGCACCCACAACAAATTATCCAACATTATGGACCTGCCACCTGGAACCCCAGTGAACCAATTGGTGGTGCTCGAGAACCCATTTATAATTTGAATCGTGTTATTCGACTACAAGCAGTTTTAGAAATTATTACCAATGAAACCGCCCGTGCACTAGATCTATTGGTAGATCAGGCCACCCAAATGCGAACAGCAATTTTGCAACACCGCATGGTTCTCAACTACCTACTAGCTGAAGAAGGAGGTGTTTTTGGTAAATTTAATGATTCGAGCTGTTGTTTGAAGATTGATGATAATGGCCAAGTTGTTAAGTAAATAACTTCCAGAATCAGGAAACTGGCTCACGTCCCAGTCCAAAGATGGAAGGGCTGGGAGTTTGATCCCTTTTCCTGGCTCCCTGGAACTCCATGGGTTAAGCGAATTTTGTTTGCCTTGTTATGTGGTCTTTCTACTCTATTGTTTTTGCCTTGTATTATCCCTTGCTTAATACAATTGATTCAGCGTGTAATAACCAACATGCATTGTGTAACTGCTTTGTCGCCAGGTGTCAAACACCTCCGTGCTGTTTATCCGCCAAAACCAACCCTAGTCAGAATTGTGTAAATATAGAATAGTCAAAATATAAATTGACAAAATGGATTTTTATTTTTAAGAACAAGAATAACACAATAACCATAACAGTATAAACAATTTAACTTTTAACCACAACTTACGTACAACTAGTGATAACAGCAATATCTCTTTTTTATTTTGATCTTTCAGGACAATTAATCATTATGTGGTCGATATTCCAGCAATAACAGTACCTTTTGGATTGCGGCAAAAGTTCTCACGCCTTTGCGTGGTGCCTGGATCACCACAGTGATAACATCTGTCCCTCTTTGATTTTTTTCGCTCACAGGACTTTCCATCAGGGCCTGTTACCAAAAGCACTTTTGGGCCTTTGGGAGAGTTGAAAAAAGTAAATTCCACCCACTCCCCCATTTGTAAACTTTTAAACCCTTTCATATGAAGCTTAGAATGATAGACAAAGACATCTAGCAATAGCTTTCCTCCCTGGCATCATTGGTTTGGGAGCAATCCCTCGACGTTTCCATTTTCGGA
>NW_009594255.1:9552-12188 GCF_000690535.1 Cariama cristata | reverse complement strand
AATCCCTGGACGTTTTCATTTTGCTGCATGTTTCTGTAGGCTGTCCTGCTTGGTTCAATAACCTGCTTCCACCAAATCCACTTCTCCCAGCTCCCCTCCACCAGCTCACTCCATCTCCCTGCTCCGTTTAAAGCCTGTGCCACGTGGCATGGTCACACCGTTTTCCTACTAAAGGTATGAAAGGAGCGGGCAGGGGCTGCCGTGCCTTGGGACAAGATACATACAGGGCAGACATCACGCCGCGAAGGCAGCTACGTTGGTAAACACCGAGATGACTTGTTTATCGCTTCCGACTTCGACCACTGCCATGAGGTCAAGCCACCGCAAGTAGCCACCAAGGGAAACGAGCAGGGTTATTCTTCAATGAGAGCTGCTAGATCAGGAATTCATATGTGAAACATGTACAGCAATGTCTACATGGTGCTCTGCAGACAACACCCCCCCCCCAAAGTCTCGTCCCACCATCCTTTGACCTCAGATACCATAAGATACCCTCATCTGAAGTAGGTGAATATGTATTGCTCGACACAACAGGCTCAGCTGGAGACTGCTCCTGCTTGTCTAACATGAGAACTGAGAGAATTACTCCTATTTTTCGGTTGTAGAAACTGAGGCAAAGAAAACAAGGAGATTTGTCCAAGGTCACACAGCAGGCCGCAGCTCAAGAGCTCAGGACTAAGCCCATAACATACTCTCTCTTCCCTTGGTTGGGATTCTGCTAGGCAGCCCTCATGCAGATGGCCTTGTAACTAAGCAAACTGAGTGGGACTGAGACCTAGATTTGTTTCCAGACTTGCCACAGATTATTCATGTGATCTTGTCACTTCACCTCTTTGTGACCAAGCTCACAGTCTATATATCCTACAATCACATACCCAAGTCTGCATCTGTGCTTTTCTTCATAGCCTCCTGAAATTTTTTGGTCACATCTTCCAATTTGAGAGATGGGAGAACAAGACAAAGTTCGAATCTTGGAAAGAAACAAACCAAAGAGTATCGTACGTCCAACAAACCATTTATGGGCCGAATATGCTCGTTTCTGTTGTAAGTTAAAATATACAGGCAAGGCTCTACGAAGTTCAGTGCTGCTCAACCTTTCCTGGTTGTTTTCAACCTTTTCAAATCAGTGATCTCTTAGTCAAAGTCACATTTCCTTAAGTCCCCACATTCACCACAAATGGTAAAGCCAAATGCTTCCAGATGTTACCTGTGACACAGTCCGTATGGTAAAGCCAATATTTGTCCTCAGAGGTGTTGAGCTGTTCAGTGACCCCAGAGATTTCTGGCAATTTCACACGCTTTACTTTAGAGCTGCCATAAACTGCAAACCTGGAGTGGCAACGACCCGTGCAGGGAAACTTTTCCTCAGGAGATGCCTATGTGAACACAGGGAAGCATAAGCTGCAGCTGCAAGGGGAGTTACGCTTCAGAAGTATATGAAGTTGTGTTTTTTTTCCTTCAGACTCTCTTAGAGCAAAAGACACTGCCACTAACTGCCTCAGCTCATTCTAAGGATGTACTCCAGTACATGGAGTGGAAGCTGACAGAGTAAATGGGAATGCCTTAAAAGCAGAGAGATCGCAGCGTAGCAAGCACTGATACAGGCGCCCACAACTCAACTTGCTGCTGGCTGGAGAACGAGCCTGCTTTCTCTTCCAGAGGCATGATGGTCCCAAAAGTTGAGAGGGAACGTCTGCAAAGAATCCCTGCAGTGGGTTTGCCCATGGCTGGTTGCCATCCTCAACGCGATGGGCCCCCTCCCCAAACTCCCTTAAAGCCATGACTGAGCTGTCCAGTCTCTGCATTATTTCACCCCTCCACACATTCCATATTCCTGCAAAGCAACCTCCGATTAAATGCTCCAGCTGGATCAGCGGCTCATGCGGACTGCGACACCTCACAAAGGGAGGACCAACCTGTGCTGGTGAAGAGCGCAGAGCTAAAGAACAGCCTTCTCCCGAAGCTACATCAATGACTGCTTCCTCCTACTTGCTATCCGGCAGCAAAGCTCCAGTGATACAAGTTATTTTAAGGAACTTTCCTTCCACCCTGGCTGTTTCAACACACACTTAAACATTCATTCCACACCTTCTCGATCAAATAAGCAAATGGATTTCAATTGACCAGCCAAGAGTAAAAAACATGCGCTTTTGTTGTCATGGGATTAAAACTGGGTTCATTTGTGTTGTCATGCTACCATAATTGACAGGTTCTGCCAGTATCAGCCTCTGATTCATCTCAGCCTGCTGCCTCTACGTCAGTATGTCCCCTGTCCCTCCTTTCACGTTACCTGAAAGTCTTCCTACCTCCTTTCCTCCTTGACATCTCTGCTTTTGCATAGACTATGCGAAGATACATATCATCAGCAAAGCAATTTGCACCCATGAAAACACAATTATGGGCTCTGTGCTGTGCTTCTGGTCACAGAACGATCTAGAGGCAGAGCGGAGGAAGGGGCTGCTGCAGGATAGGCAAAGCAAAGCGGCCGTGCCAGAGGAGCTTGGGCAGTAGTTCTTCATGTGCAGGCGTTTCTCGGCCTGACCTCCATGGTATTCCACAGGCAAAGACAGGCTGAATTTCCTTCTTCTCCACTATTTCTCCCTCCCTTCATCCTTCCCCCACCCTCTCCTGCAACT
>NW_009594255.1:0-9533 GCF_000690535.1 Cariama cristata | reverse complement strand
ATCCTGTATTTCTGTGGCCAGAGCAGCAGAATAACTGGATGTGTGTTCAATAGCTTGGACTGCCTTGGGAGCAGGCATCAGAAGTACCGACAGCTGGAAAATGGGAGCACAGAGGCACAGAGAACTAAAAAAATACAGCCGAAAAAATGAACCTGCCAGACTGGGAAAGTGGCAGGAGAAGAAAGGGTTTTGTCGATTCATATGAATAAGAGAGGAAAAAAAGGCCTTTTCTGAAATGGGAGTATTAGGGTAGGTACAGGGTGTTGCGGAAGAAAATAAACGGCAACACCAACTATGGCACAAGCATCTTATTTCTGCAGGAAAAGGGAAGAATATTGAGACTACTGAAATCATAGGACCAGCCAGCTAAATTTCTCATATTCGTGAACCTGCCTTGGTGTTCTTTGTATACCACAGAACAGTATTTGCTGCAGTTATTTTTCTCTATTTTTTTAAATTATAATTTCTACAGAATTAATGTAATTGAGAATATCAAGACAATAATTTCCGACTGAATAAAACAAAAGGTGGCATTAGGATAAAATGTCCCTTCTCGCTGTCCATGTGCTATTAGCACTAGATTCACCAAAAAAAAAGTAAAAATTAAAAATTATTTAGGCTGAAAAGTACTGTGCAACACTCAAGGTTGTTAAGAAAAGCTAGCATGGCACAGAAAGACATGAAAAAAATAAGCCCCTGAACACTATATACCTACATTACACACTCACTTTGTACTGCTAGAAAGGGACATTTTCATCAGCTGGCACACAGCTATCAGCACACACACTAACAGCCCTGAAAACATGCTGAAGCAACCTGAGGGTTTGCACTCATCATTTTATGATGAATATTTCCTGCCACAAAAGTACAAGTATCTCTGCATGCCACCTGCTTGTCTTTCTGTGATGTGGGTATCGCTTTTTCACGCAGGTTACAAGGGGGCTGCACAGTCCTGAACAATAGCTTTGATGGTAAGTCTTCATCAACGGGGATGAACACTGAAAGACTGGGGATATTATTCAGCACACCTGCGTCTTTGTTTTATTAGCAACCGATCAGTAAGGACAGTGACAGAAAGGGAAGCAAAATTAACTTCCAAATTGTTGGGAAAGCTGACCTTCAAGCAAGCAAAGGGTAACCGGTGTTGCTTGCTATTGGTTTGAAGCGGTTAAAAATAAGCCCCCAGGCAGCAGGGGAAGGTGTTTGATCGTTAGTAATCATTTTTTTCAGACTCGAGTGTGTGGTGTGGGCTTTCAATATGAGAACGTGCCTCAGCTAGTACCTTTTCTGCGTGATCTCTTTGTTAGTTTAGTGGTTTTACTTGGAATATGTATTACAAACATAAACCCTATGACTTCCAAAATCACTATGGTCTGAGTGTCAGATATTGTCATGTAAAATGGTAGTCATTCTAAAATGCTAGTTCCTGCTTCTGAAAGTCCGTCAGATTTTCAGCCTTAAGTCTTGGCTTTTATTCTGCTATGTCTTCTCTGTTGGTCATAGAGATCTGAAGGGATATCTCCCTTCTCCAAAGAGATCTTTCAGAATCAAGACAATAAATATTTTCATTAGGACTCGGGGAAGCAAGTAACTCTCAAAATTATAATTTTCTGTAAAAGACAGAGGATTGAACCCCCCAGAAGACAAAGCACTGAACCCCACCTGGGCTGTGGGACAGTTTGGAAGGCTTTTATTTCCCAACTGTGTGTTCCCAGTTTCAAAACCACAAGCTATTCTACTATCCTGCAGCAGCAAAAGCTCTGCCACCACAGGTCTCATCAGAATTATACATTCTTTTAAATAGGTTCCCTATCAACACATCGGTAGTTTTGAGAACTCTTCCTTTCCTGACCTCTCCCTCTGCTGCTATACAACATGAAAGCTCTTCGGTGCGCTTGTGCACTGTTTTCAAACTTTCAGTGTAAGAATTTGTCCAAAGTATCTTTTCACTTCTAACAGAAAAAAAGAGCTCGTTGCCAACATGACAGGCACCACTAAGTTGCTTCAATTCCTCTCCTCTACCTCTGCCAGCTTCTCAGTCATCCTTGCACAAATGAACGTTGACTTTTTTTTTTTGACCCTTCCTATAACGGAGGGTAGATCAGTGGTTTCTACTTTCACCTCTTCCCTCAGATTTGCACCATTTTTCCCCAGTCCTCTTCAACAGCTTCACAAATAGCAAAATTATCCTTATGGTCTATTAGCCAGTCTTTAAACGTCTCTTCTGGTTCCGTCTTACAAGCTATGAGTGATTTAAGCCCTCCTCCTTACTTTCTAGACACCTTAGGAACCCATTCTATCTGGCTGCCAAAGCTTTTTATTTTCCTCTGATGAAAAGGTGAATGAGATCTGTGTAGCTAAATTAAGCCCTAGAGCATGATAAATCTTTGTACCAGGAAACACGCTGATGCTTTTGGAAAGACGATGATGGGGATTTGGCATGCCTGCTGGACAGATCTACTGCACAAATGGTCCCTTCGTCACTCCCATCTCTGGTCTCTCCTGTTGCAGGCAGGAGAGCAGAAATCCTGAAGGAAGCCACATTTTTTCAAGGTGCACCAGTCACCTTGGTCCCTCAGCCTTAGAACAGACAATTTCACTTTTAACAATGCTTCTGAAACAGTTGAACCTGGCAATTTTTTCTCCTCCTGCTTCATGGTGTAACCGAATCAAAATACAGATTAAAAACAGATATGACTTAAATTTACGGACAAACTATTTGAATAAACACCTATTTTTAAAAAATGCAATTCTAACATTGAATGAATAAGCTGATAGACCTGTGACTATCCCAGTGTCCAGTAGTACAAACAGGGTATTCCTGGAACAAGAGCTAAACTTGATTATTTTTATTATGACCATTCTTTCCCTCCTGGTATGAATTTCTTTAGTTATACTCAGCAATTTCTTGCTAGGTAAGTGAATGCTGATTTTTGATGTCAAGCTAACTCAAAGCACATAGTTACCATACAAAGAACTTCTTCACCATGTCTTCTTATCCACTCTCAGCAACTGAAGTGAGAAAAACATTTGCCAATCACTGCGGGTCAAGAGGATGAATATGGCTGGTTTGAGCTGCGCCAATGCACTTGCAGAACTTGCTGACAATTGTTCAAACACTCAAGGTCAAATAATTTAAGAAGGCAAATAAACACTCAAGGCAACATGGATAAAAACGAAAATACCTCCTAGTGCATCCAAATAGCTGTATTACAATAAGGCCATTAACAGGTCATACAACTAAACGTAACTGTTCGTATTTGTTGTATGCAAGCTTTGACCCTCTGTGACCCATTGCTTAATTGGCAGTCTCTTATCTGTGTCATCTTAAGGCATAAAAGTATTATCTGACCTGATTTACTTTTACCATATTTTGGTATTTCAGATTTGGTTGATATGTGGGACAAAACTGGCAGTAATCTCACAAACAATCTTGGCAGTTTCTGATGTAAAATGCCTGAAATCATACATTAAATGTGTCTTCACAATTGACTGGTCCTAAGCAAGTCATTTCTGAAAACCCATTGTGCCAGATAAGTAAAATCTAACCTTCATGGGACAGAAATTGATGAGAGAAGAAACGTTTCCTGCAGTTCATTGAAAAGCCACTTTTGATCCATGACAGTGCTGTTTGACACCTTTTATCATAACAGAATTTAGGCATTCTTCAACCCACCAAAGATACTGGAAAATAAAAAAAAAATAATGCAGCGTACAGGAATGTAGTCACATGTCTTTACAGCGTTACCCGATATCAGGTTAGAGTGCCTTTTAATTTCTTTTAAATTATTGTTGTCCTTTTTCAGTTTTGACCACTGGCTTCAAACTTTCCGGGAAGAAGACAGTTTTTACTCTTTGCTATAATCATTAAGCACAATATGTTTTGTAACAGTTCAACTAAGACTCAGGGAAATGGTCTGATAAAGAGGAAAGAATGCAATTCCAGGTTAACAGTGAGCTAAGTGTGTATGGTGTATGGTGTTTATGGTGTATCTGTCATGTTACTGAATAAAAACCTACCACAAATACAACAGCAAAAGATGCCAGCTACACTTACAACCAGCAATCAATAAAAATCACTTTTACATTCCTTTTTTTCTTGAAGAGGGGGAAAAGCATATCAGTTGCAATGTGAGGAACCGTAGACTAATTACTTTTGCTCCGCATTTATTTGAAGTAGTGACGGAAAACTTGAGAGTGGGTAGAGGGTCAGCAGCAATAACATCGGGAACAGCCTCCTCTTTTGTCACGGCTATGCAGGCAGGTTAGAACGGCTAAAAGAGCAGGCCATTCATCCACAAATACATTGAACATCTAGCTATAACTATCTATATCTAGTGGCATAACACTGAAATACTCTTTCCATATCTGCTGTGAGCTAAACAGTGATAGAAAAAGTCAATTTATTTTTAATTTCAGAAATATGAGCTGTCTGTATTTGGTTGCACATTTTTGATGTTGCAGTCTGCAAGGAAAAAGACTTCAGGTAGGAGAAAGGACAATAAGAGGGACACAAGTACACTGTATGTAGAAAAACCATGTAATCTGAAAAGGTCAAAGGTTTCCCATCATGAGGCTGACGTAAATAAACACCGACCGAACACAAAGATCAAAATACACTTGAGGAACCCTCCTTCTTTTCTGCACTTCAGCTGACCCTCCCTCCCCCCGACCCCCACCGTCTCTTTGACTGCACGATTTACGCATCCACTACTCTTCCTCAGCCCTCCATTTTGGCTAATTTGGGTATCTTTGTGATCAGCTGCAGCTGATATTTCAAGCCCTGATCCTGGGCAGCGTGAGCTTGGTGCTTCGGGATGGTAATACCAAAATTTTCAAATTCATGCCTGCAAACTCAAGCAGTTTGTAGGTCCAAGGCTGCAGCTTACTCCGCTGTGGACTCTGTTAGTTTCCCATTTACAAACAAAAATGCTTCACAATTGATGGGATAAAGGCGGGAACATGTTTCTTCCTAACAATGCAGAGATGGTTTTCTGTTCTTTTATTTTACTAACACATGACAAGAGCTGGAAAAGTTAGAGGCAGTTAACTTACTCGTTTGCTTCCTACTATCTTTATCTGTTCTGCTATTGTTCTTTGACAACCGCTGCTACAAACCATAGGCTCTTCATTCCGCAGTCTTGAAGTGTAGGACACAACACATAAGCATACTGCTATGAGAAAAAAATATCATATAGTAATATTCACTTCTGCATCATTTTCAAGGATAAGATGCTAGTAAGAACTGAAACTAAACTCAAATTAAATAAACATTTTAACTCAAGCAAAGAACTTTTCTGCAGCAATGTTTCAGTTTGCTAATAAGACAATGTAAGTGTATTATGGATTAAGCTCTTTGAACTTTCTGTAAACAGTAAAAAAGGCATTGAGCAACGTTTTCAATTAAGGAAGTAGAAAACCTAATTTCTTAAGATACTGTTCTCTGCCTCTCATTAAGTCATAACTGACCTTGAATAAGATTTCCTGCCTCTGTCCTCTTTGATTGTCCTACAAGACTCGGATTTTGACATGGTGACCCCAGCTGTGACCGTGGCCAATGTGTGTGAGCACAACAGGCTTTCTGTAGTTACACATGCACAACATTGTACAACCCCAGATCGCTGGGTATATTTTAAGGCACAGCTAAACTGTGAAATGCAATCCTCCGTGTTAAGAACAAAGATTGTCCCAGTGAGAGTGGCTCCCTTCCTTCTGCATGTGGAGCCCACGGCTGGGCGACCGAGCTGCCCTCGGACAGTTCTGTCCACCTTGTCCCAGTCACACCACGTACCAGCAAGAAAAGCTGGTGAGTAAAAAAAGGTACGCTGATGAGGAGCCAAATGCCTGGTGGAATCACGTCAACTATCCCATGTTTCAAATGTAGAAGGCAGTAGTCAGGGTAGCAAGGCTGGGTGGAAGATGTGCTCCACGACTCTTCGACTGCCTCATCATGCTGGAGATCTTCGTGGCTGCTGCCTTGACGGAGTGCCCAGGTGTCCTGCCACAGAGGCAGAGGCGTGGGCATCCGAGGGACGCGGGTGCTTTCATGTCATAGAACCAGGAACTGCCTGAGTCGGAGCACTGGAGGCACCCCTTGTGCCTTGGGGTTCTCTGTGACACCCTGGGAAGTCTCAGGGAACAGAACTGTTCATTTCTGTGCTCCTCCTCCTTAGCCTCAGGCTAGAGCTGAGAACAAAATACCAGTAAAACTTCTTTCAATCACGGGAAATTATAATTAGCCAAAACAGTGTTCAGTGGTAGACCTATGGGCTCCGAAATGCTGGCAGCAGAATGCTGGGTAACTACATTCCAGCTATCTAAATTCTGCAAACACTTCCCCTGAATAAAGCTTTGTTATTTTCCATTTTAGCTAGTTGTATAGTGTGATGACAAGACACGTTTCACTGAAGCGGTGACAGAACTTTAGCTGTGAACAAAGTGATTTAAATGCATATAGTACTGCTTTTTTGTTATTAGCAGAACAAATACACTGTATTCTGGTCTCCTTCTTTGATGAAAGGCTGTACGTAAGATTGTTATTCAGTGCTAAAGGCACAGATTATTTTTTGAGAGATATCAAAAAACTTGAAAAATCCTGAAAGTTGCTGGCCTGTTGAGAATAAAAATGCTATCATCGTTATAATGTTACAGGCATCTTCCTAGTGCTCCTTCAGTACCTGTATGGCTGATATCCAAGCCCACCATCCTCCAAGTCCTAAACCATTAAAATTACTTGCCAAAGTAAATGATCATAACAAAAGCAACCAGATGACCTTGTGCTTATCACCTCCTGCATCACTTACACTACATTATAACAGCTTCATTAAATAACCATAATGCTACCTCTGGTAATATCCATGCATAAAGCAAGGTTTTATTTTAAACCAGAAACAGTTCTTGAGTGAAACTGTCTCTGATATTAAAATGTTGCTAAGTTACCTTGCTGCAATTAAAATCAAGTAAATCCAGAGCTGTCTCAGATGTGTCGTGCTCGGGTTGGTGTCGTGGTTTAATGGCAGCCAGCAACTTAGAGCCGTGCAGCCACTCTCTCAGCACACCACCACCCCCAGTGGGATGGGAGGGAGAATCAGAAAAAGGTAAAATCCGTGGGCTGAGATAAGAACAGTTTAATAATTGAAATAAAGTAAATTGTTATTGTTGTTTTTACTGTTCTAGTGAAAAGCAAGATAACAAAGAAAAAAGAGAGGAATAAAGCCCAAAGAAGAGCAGTGATGCACAATTGCTCACTGATGCCCAGCTCACCCTACCGCCTCCCCCCAAAGCAGTGATTGGCCCCTCCTAGCCAACTCTGGGCATGATGCTATATGATGTGGAATATCCCTTTGGCTAGTTCAGGTCAGTTGCCCTGGCTATGCTCCCTCCCAGCTCCTTGTGCAACTCCTGGTTGGCAGAGCACGGGAAACTGAAAAGTTCTTGATTTAGCGTAAGCAGTAGTTAGCAAGAACTGCAGCATCAGTATGTTATCAAAATTATTCTCATACTAAATCCAAAAGACAGTACTGTACCAGCTACCAGGAAGGAAATTAATTCTATCTCAGTCGAGACCAGGACAGGTGGTCAGATCCCAGGTCTGACGACCTATACATTTGTCATTTTGAAAAGGAGATGCAATGAACAGGAGAATAGCCACTATCACTGTAATCAAAGGGAACTGTACAACTAACTCTGTTCTTCCTTTCCTTCCCTTAAACTAAATTGCTGAATTAATAATATATTTCTTAAAATGCTTGGTTACTCTTTTTCTGCCACCTATACATAGGAAGAAAATGTCTTATCCACTTTGCCAGGGCTACTGCTAAAGAATACCTGAAAAACTCTATGAAGTCAACAGACGATAAGAAATGGTCTGCGGTTTAGTTTCTCTACTGCTGTGCTCACACTGGATTCAAGAAGCAGGTGTCACAAGCAGGTCTGATTTTACCCCTATATCTGATGCACTTTGTTTGATGACTTGCCTACTGCCCAGTCTTAGGAAGACCAAAAAGCCTCTAAGTTACCTTTCACTTCCCAAGGGCATCTCACAGTAAGGCTGAGCAGCCCTTTGATACATTCTGGTTTAAACTAATTTGCCAAGGTACTGGCATATAGTGCACCC
Source organism: Cariama cristata (assembly GCF_000690535.1). NCBI lineage: Eukaryota > Metazoa > Chordata > Aves > Cariamiformes > Cariamidae > Cariama > Cariama cristata. The sequence continues at coordinate 1,417 of NW_009594255.1, read as the reverse complement.
CAGAGCGCGCATCCAGACTTGACCTACTGGGACACCTCCTGGGTCCTCGCAAGGCTGTGCACCCAATGTTCCTTTCCTTTTTGAGAAGAGAAGGTGGTGGAAGGGCACTCAGCCATGCCTGGGTATTCCGCTGGTGAGGTGCCCATGGTACCTTGGAAGTGGTCCTGGATCCTGTACGGCCAAACATGGACAGACCTCTTCCTTTCTTCCCTGCTTACACCTCATAATACAAGAATATAAATGAATCTCATTTTTGTTGAACAGTATCTCATCAACGTTTTCTTCTACTGCAAGGCAAAAATGCTACAACACTTTACCAAGTACTATATGTGTGATAACTCACAGGAAAAAGACCTACGTGATTTCCTCTCCTCAGATACAGTTCTTTGAAATTAACAGCTGTGTAAAATTATGAAGACCTTAAATGTCTGTAAAATGCAGGGCTTCCTTGTCGTTCTTGGCCTTTTAGCTATCTTCATGCCATGAAACTGAAATAAAAGACTTCATTAAAAAGTGCCACAGCTATAACTTGCAGAAAATTGAGTTACTCAGTTTTGTTCAACAAATGGATCTCACAATCAGCAGTAAAAGCATAAGTGACTCAGTAAAATAACAGAGTGTGTACAGTACCTTAGGGAAAATAGTTGCTCTGGTAGAAAAGCAATTGTAGCTCCTTTATTAACAGCGGTGAACAATGGAAGAACGGGACCATGTAACTACCACTTGTGAAGATATTAGGACAAAAACTGCATCAATAGATAGATCCCTCCCCTGGGTTTCCATACAGCTCTCTGTCTTCATCAATTATCAACCGCTGAGACGTGTATCGCTCCATAGCCTAAAATAAGTATGTTACAGTTCCACCAAACCTCTACCTGAGGCTAGATTTCAACTGTACAAGTGTGACTGAACATGTTGCCCTGGAGAAAAGCTGTTTTAAAAAGAACCTAGCATTTATGTGTTCTTGATCTATCTATTGCCAAGACAGTTACTTTAACTGGACTGATGTTATCTATAAATCTGCCAAACTTCTACATTTATGCAATGCAAACTAAAGCAAATGAGTATGAAACAAATTAAATAATAATTATTCAGGTTGCAGAGCCTTTAGCGGTGAACTTACTCTAGCTTCTTGTGTCAGCAAACACCTGAGCTCCTGTCCCTTGTTACAAACAGAACCTGGCTGTGCAGGGCAGAAAGCTAAACCAGGAAATGTTAACCTACCCCAGTAAAGTTGAATGTTCATTGCAAAGCTTAAAATCAGCACCCAGTAAACAAGCTCTTCTAGTTGAGTTTGTGGAAGGTGCTGAAGACATTGACGTGCGGAAAAAGGACTCCACAATCTGTAAGATTGTAAAGTAGGTATGTTTATTCGGCGCTGGACAGCACAGCACGGGGGGTAGTCCCACCAAAGTCG
>NW_009594254.1:13912-15478 GCF_000690535.1 Cariama cristata | reverse complement strand
TCTTCCTCCTCCAAGGGCGACAGCCCTGAGATGAAGCAGCGCACGATGCACAAACAGGTGAGTTGGGGGCTGTACCAGCTCTGGGCGTTGAAGGGGCCGGGCAGGGGTCAGCCCGTGGACTTGGAGAAGGAATTGGCCAGTGGGGTTCGCTGCAGTGGGAGGGGATGTCACTGGGGCTCCGAGTTACCACATCAGTGCCATCCCCATGATGGCATTGCGTGTGGGGATGTGTTGTGGCTCTGGCACCCAGCTTGGCCTGAGATGGAGGCCCTCCGGGGACGGGGACGCAGATCAGTGTTTGTTCTCGTGTTCCTCCGTTGCGTGGCACATTGGCGTGTGACTGCCGCAAGGCGGTGGGTGGCAGAGACACGAGGGCGATGGCAGCCATGCCTCTGTCCTGCGCTACCATCTTGTCACTGCTTTGCCTCTCCATGCCTAGGCTCTCATCCCATGCCATAGTCAACCCCGCGCCATCTCCCAGGCTCGGACCAGGCCCTAATCTTCTCTTGTAACTAAGTCTCCCTGCTGCTGCTCCTGTCCCGGCAGAGCCACAGCACTCCTGGACACTCCTGTTTGTCTCTGTGAGACCCTCCTGTAAGTGCGTCTGGGGAGGCGAGAGCGGTAAGGAAGGCGTCTGCTCCCCGCCCAGAGTGACGTTCCCGCTGTGCAGAGCTCTGCGGTGATGCAGGTCCCAGACCGCGTCCTGGTCTGCACAGAAATGAATTTCACTATTTGTGGTGCTGAAATTGAAAGCAGTAGGTCACAGACCCAGGGCCCTCTGGTTTTCTTGGCATGGATAAATTGTTTTTCTAGTGCTCATTTATTCGTTCTACATTTCAGAACTAACCCTATAGAAAATTAACATAGTAGGGCCTCTCAGTGCCTAAAGGAAGAGTTTTAAAAGTAACACAGACCCAGAGAATGTGGACAGCTGGCAAGAACTCACTGCATCTCAGCCCAGACACAGTATTAAGGCACCTTGTCAGCAGTACGGTGTTGAAAGGGCAACAGAGTTGGTGTAAGTACCTCTCCTTTAGAAGGCAGCTGTGGAGGCCTTTGTCAGTGCTGCCCATTGAAGGCTGTTTTATCGGCCCCATCTGGAGCTGTACTCTGCATACGGCATCGATTCATAGGCGCAAGCCTGCCATGTAGCAGCGTTTGTATAACGTGGATCAATACTTATTAGGTACAGAGGGCACAGAGCTCTGCAAGCAGCAGCAGCCGGTTTGGTAGCAGAGTTTCTTCCAGAAAGTCAACAGTGAACTCCGGGTGACCTACGGAAAGCCCTCGCCAAGTTGTGTTTGCAGATCTTCCTCCACCCACCCCTATTGTCCTCTCAAAGTTTCTCTCAAGACCTGAAGTCCTCAGAATGCCTCTGCTACTCTTAATCTGCGCATTTTACTTGTACGTTAGCAGCATCTGTAAACCATCGTGAAACTGCTTGCTCACCGTTGGTGGTATTAAATGCTGTTTGAGAACAAAGAAATCCCATTTGGTGGCCATTTTAGTAGAAGTCCATGAACCTTGTTCCTGCCAGCCAGAAGCACTTCCTCTGCTTCTGTAAGT
>NW_009594254.1:12846-13881 GCF_000690535.1 Cariama cristata | reverse complement strand
TAACCGAGTTCCAGACTGTCCCAGGCCAGATCAGATGTCCGTTTTCACTTCTTCAGAGAAAGAAGAAAGAGGCAGAAGGACCTGAGCTCTGTTCATGGACATCCTTTACTGGTGGCCTTTATGCTGATGAAATGAACCCGGGTGGGGTGGCGGCTGCACCTTGCAGCCAGAAATTCTGAGCAGCCGCCACAGGTGCAGTGCCCGAGGTGGAGATGCAAGAAGAAGCAGAAAGCCACAAGCTGGGGGAGGATTTACAGCAAGTGATATTCGTGAGCTAAGTCTGAAACTTCTGATTTAAAATTCTGGACGTAGAAGACCAGACTGGAAGATGGCATGGGAAAGCCCCCAACCCCAGTGAGGTGATTAAACCAGTCCCCACTCCTTCCAAGTACAGAACCTCCCATTCTGCTGCTTGCCAGTGACTGGGTTTCTCTGCTGTCCAGAGGTGTGAATGGAGGAGGCAGTCCCCAACATTTCTGAGTTGTTAACTTGAATTCCCTTGACCAAGTCATCCAGATCCCTTGTGTTCATCCAAGAAACTTTACTGGAGCTTATAATGAGCCAGGATGGAGGGGAAGTAGCTGGAGATTCACTTCCTCAACTTTGTAATGTGGTTGGAAAATATTTAGGCACTGCCATTTGCAGTCCCTGCCCAGGCTAGGACTGAAAAGCAGAGGCTGTGGCTCTAGCTCACTGACCGTAGAGCAGCTCTGCTCCTTGAGCTCCCATAGCTACGTGAACAAACCTAGGGGTGAACTACTGAGATGTCGAGCATTTAGACCTCTCCAGCATCGTAAGCGTGGTCTCAGCCAAAAAAGAAACGTTTATTTTGCAAGAAGGCACCTGCATCACCAAAAGTAGCATTTCGGTTTGCAGATCTGGTTTTATCTGCATGAAATCTCTGCAGGAAGCAAAAAGACGTCTCGGTAAAAAGAGGCTGAAGAGTTGAGCAAAATCTCTGCTTGCGGAGTGAACCCGCCACGTCAAGCCGCTCCGTTTGCCTGCAGCTCGGTGCCTTCTCAGGTCGTCTCCTTC
>NW_009594254.1:12086-12809 GCF_000690535.1 Cariama cristata | reverse complement strand
CAGGACCCCACTGCCCCGTGCCTGTGTTCTGTGGGGGTGGCACAGGGAAGAGCTTGGCCTGTCAGCAGCTGCCCGACCTCAGATAATGTCCAGCTGCAGCATAGGCTTGGTCCTGCCCCCCAGCCCCGAGTGCTCTGGTAGCTCGGACTTGTTCGTTGCTGTTTGAGCAGCATGGGAGAGGGCTTGCTTGGAAGGAAATTCTCTCTCTCTCCAGCTTCATGACCATTTCTGTTACAGGTTTTTCTTTTGTTATGGTTGTATGTTTCATTGTAGGCCCCTTCTCCTGTGAACCCCAATGCCCTGGACCGCACTGCTGCTTGGCTTTTGAATATGAACATGCAGTTTTTAGAAGATGAAAGCATTGACCCAGATTCCAAGCACAGGGATAAGCTCAGGAATAAGGACGAGCTCAGCCAAGCAGAAAAGGTAAAACGTGATTGGATTGAAACAAGTTTCTAAATAGAGAGAGGATTTCCTTGAATGTCGTTCATCTGAGTGCCCTGGGGCCAAGGTGGGCTGTGTGGCACGTCCCTGCCCAGGAGAGAGGCATGTCAGGTTGCTCTGTGCCCTGCTCAGCCTCGCAGGGCACTTCAGGGGAAGGTTTGGGAGGTTTTCACACACTCAGTGACTGGAATTACCCTCTGATGAAGGCAAGTAAGAAAAGCAGGAGCCAGGAATCAAGTGCTGGTGCTGCTCTGCAACAAACTCTGAAACCAGCCAGTG
>NW_009594254.1:9182-12076 GCF_000690535.1 Cariama cristata | reverse complement strand
TCCTGCTCCCCCGGGCTTCCAGACTGAAATAAGCCCATCTTTATAGAGCTGAGAGTAAGGTTCAGGCAGCCTCCTGCCTCACAACAGGGACGTATAGCAAGAAGCAGCTTCCATGTCAAAAGGCTGTAAACAGACCTAAAAATTAAGTCCAGATTCTGGTCTCAGAGGTAGCACTGGGGCCTGGGGGGACTTCACTGGTGCAGTGTCACTGCCCGGAGCTTGTGGCTGCGTGGCCCAGACTAGGGCCTGACCGGGCTGGCCTTTTGTCAGGCAGTCAGTCCCGCAGCATTCAGTCTGAGCCCACGGTCCCAGAGAGGCCCCGTGCTGCTGGCGAAGCAGAGACGTGCTGCTCCTGTCCCCTCCTTCCCGAAGGAGCCCGGGGTGGGAGAAGCAGGGAAGAGCCAGAGTAAGCCTGGCCGGGGGTGAAGAAGGAGGATTAGAAATAAGGATCCAGCAGCAAAGAGCTGAGAAGATCCCATCTTTGCTGATTGCTGCTCTGCAAGGTGCTTTCTCAGCAGCCTGGCTCTGCCAGGGCCACTGCAGTTGGGCACGGTTAGCATTTGGGATGTTTCCTCAGTGTGCTTCTCTTCTGTCACAGCAGCCACGTGTTAGCCACTCGCTCCCGCAGAACTGCAGACATCACCCTCCCTGAACCTCCTTCCCGTTTTCCCAGCACAGACATGTTTCTGGTTTTGTTACCATAGCCTTCCTGTTCTCCTTTTGCTGTGCTGTATCATTTGGGGCTACCTGTTACCTGTTAAATTCAAGTCAAATGCCAAGGGCAGGTATCGTAGGCACTGGGAGGTACAAGACGACGGCTCCCAGCTGCCCCAGCGTGGCAGAGTTTTGTGAGAGTTCAGACCATTTCTTACTGGCTTTCTGCTCCTTGAGTATTCCTGTAAATACACAGGTGTGTACTGATCAGATAGCAGCTGACACGGAAAAACGTACGCTTTTAGCAGACTTGGTTTGCAGAGGGATAGAAACCTTGACTGCCACCTAAGCAGAGACAGCAGTAGGCAGCAGGTCAAAGAGAAGGCGTTGTCAGACTGGTGCATCGTGCACGGGGTTCTTGCTCCGTTCAGTCATGGAAGGCTTCTAAAAGGCTTCAGTCCCATTTGAGTCTGCAGTGGAGACAGCAGTGGCACGCTTTGCTGCTGCAGTGGAAGTGCAGTGAGGTGAAATGCCCAAGGACCACACGCTAAGGAACGTGTGCTGGCCTTCTCCAGCTCGCACCTGCCAGCTCCCGCGGGCAGGCAGATGGCCCTCCGGCTTGGACACGGTGCCTGCCGAGCGTTGTCACACCTCCCCTTCCTGGCACCTTTTCCTGTGAAACGGGCCCAGCGTTTACCAGGTGGGCACTCACAGGGACTGCTCTCTTTCCATGCCGCTGCCCCCCGGGACGTGCCGGGCTCACCCCATCCTCTGCAGGGAGGGGCTCGCCAGCACAGGCCCCGCTCAGGGGCGACGGTGGTGGGATTACGAACTCTGACGGCATTGCAGCAATCCGGTCCCTGCCCCAAGTTCAGTGGGAGCCCCCACCCCCCGGGAGCCTGCTGTCTCATGCCCATGCAGCATCTTCCGTTACTTTGCTGTCACATCAGTCACTGACATTAAAGATCACCATTAGCATAATCTCTCTGCCCATTGCTGTAAGACGTGAATGGTAACTGAGAATGAGACAAGTGTTCTAGAGACAGGAGCGACTCCTGCGGTCTCTGAGGCCTCTCCTGCTATCATTTGAGCTCACTTATGCTGCTCCTATTTTAAGGCTAGGGTAGGTATTTAATCTTTCCTGTTCAAGCAACTCCCTTCTGTCTGACCTTAGTGCTTCTGTGCAACTGTATGGGCGTTCGTCTTCCCTCGTCGCTCCGGGTTACATGTGCAAGCTGTGTTGTTCAGCGCCGCAGTAAAAGCTTTGCTAAAGGAAAAGGAGCGTGATCTGTTGTGCCTGTCCCCGCGCAGGCAGAAGGAGCTCAGCGGTCCGGCCCATCTGCCAGCCACGGCTCAAATACTTCGGCAATACTTCAGGAAGACCATCAGCATCGTGAATTTTCAGTCCTTGGGCGTTACAGTCACTTTTGCTGTCAGCCAGTCAGGTAGTGGAGTGATATTGGGAGAGCAGCGTGGATTTATATGGGCTGGGGGGTACACGGGCAGCAGCCGGGCTGCCTTCCCCCCTCACCAAGAGCTGACCTGCTGGTCAGACTCCCCAGCAGGACGCTCAGAACTGGGACACAACCAGGTCCATCATTTGGGTGCTTACACAGGTGATGATGGGCGAAAAGAAAGGCCATGTGTTCAGCTAGCCAAGTCAGGACGCCTTTAATCGCGTTTCTGTCAGTTCATGAATAACTCTTGCCGCTTTGTAACAGACTTCATGACTCAGATGGAAGTCTTTTTCCCCTATCTGACTCTTTAAAAGCAGCTTGTCAAATTATCAGCTGCATGTTAATTATTCTAAGGTTATTCCAGTTGAGATATTTTTTTTTTAAAAGACAATTTCCAAGGTAATTTTTTTAAATTAAAATGTGGGGGTTTTTGTGCATACACTGGATTTTCCTTTAGCAAAGCAAGTTGTACTGAATGCTGTGCTTCTGCAATAGCCAAACCCAGTTTTACTCATTAGAAAGCTCTTAATTTCTGTAATTGCTTTATGTGATTCTTCTGCTGCCGAGTTTTAGCTACAGCTGAATGAACAGTACAACCGTGGGGTCTTGGCTTCATGCAGCAGCTCTTCTCGGGTTGAGCCCTGGTTTGAGACCTGATGGCGTTGTTTAAAATGCTGGGCCCCAAAAGGCAGTCGTGCTCGCTGCCCCGGCTCACGCCAGCGAGTTGCCCTCGCCTTGGTGAAGGGCGACCGTGTTGTGCCACGACGGCAGCGGCCTACGTCT